>NW_012119932.1:4051748-4055369 GCF_000951035.1 Colobus angolensis palliatus
AAAAAGGAATTAACAGCAGATACCTTCAGTGTCTTAAGAAAATCTCCTCTGCCTTAAGAAAAGCTGAATACCAGTGTATTCCTCCTTCTGTCCACACCTTTTTTTTGTTTGGCTGGGTGTTGTTTTAGTAAAACAATTTCACTGGCATTTCACAGAAACTGACTTTTGAGGGCCCATGCATCTTGTCTTGTTAGATATCTCAAAGTATTATTGAAATGAAGTCTTTCTATTTCTTGTCATAATCAACTCTGTCAAATGAGATCCAAAATGAACCCATTATGTTCTGAGTTCTGCACTGCAGCAAAGAAAGGTAGTTTTTAAAATTTCCTCAAATGACCAATTTAGTTGCTGAAATGCAAAGACATGAAGTGGTTTTTCTTCCCTTTTTTTCACCCTACAAAGAAAACTACGTAAGTTGATACTGAAGTCAGTGCAAATTGCTGAGTACAAACTTTGAAGGGAAATTAGGCAAGTGGAGGATGATTCACAAGTAACTAATTGGCAAGTCCGTTAAACTCTTCACATGAGAGAGCTCCCTGTTGGGGAGAGTGGTATGAGTGTGATTAATCATTCGAACACTCCTCCTTTCCTTAGCTCTGCCTGCTGCTTTTGGCATTTAAATTGCTGCTTTCTCTTTGGCAACTGTATTTCTATTTTTAAAAAAACTGTATGCTCCCCTCTATAAAAAAAGAAGAAGAAGAGGAAAGGTGTGTGTTCAGTCACTTGAGTACTCCAGAGGTATACTTTTCTTCCCTCCTCAGTCCTGTATTTCTTTCCCAGTGTCTGTACCTCCTAAAATTCTTCAGCAGGGTCAGAGACCCTGAGTTCCAACTGAAAACAGGATCATAAATCTGGGGCTGTATCCCAGTCTGTTGGCTACTTGGCTTGGAAGAAAGGAGGGCAGTTGTGACAGCTCTGGCTCCAGGGTCACCTTACAGGCCTCTGTGTACTGCAGGGATTCAGGCAGAAGACGGGCAGGGGCCAGGACCTGGAGCTCCAGCTGCCTGGCACATTGTTACTGCCCAGACAGTTCAAGCCTCATGCCCCGTCCAAGTAACAGGTATCATTTGGCACATGTGACACCAAATGACTAAAGGCAACCTTATTTTCCTCTCCTGGAGGTCGCTAATGTGCCTTTGCTGAGTAGAGTCTCCCACCGGCCGCCTCTGTCACTCCTGGGTGCTGGTTACTGAAGACTGCGTATATCAGAAAAAACCAACTCTTTTTCTGAGCTTATCAATGTGAGCTGCTTTTTAAGTACTCTTTCCCAACTGACTTGGAAAGTAGCATCAGTGACCTAGGCTCTCATGGTGTTTTGGAGGACACTGGATAGCAAAAGGAGACCAGGCATTGCCTGCTGTGTTTATTTTTCCAAACTGCTTGCATTTTGAACAAGCGACTCTAAATCAGTGTGGTGATTAGGGGCTCCATCATCTGGTTTATTTTGTATTCAGACCTTTCCATTCAGCTGAGTGGGTAAATGGTCCCAACTTGTATTGTTTGTGTGACCACCTTTTTGCTACACCTGAAAAAAGTAGGTATTGGTCCGTGGAGACCACTCTGTTTAAAGTAGAACATAGTTAAGTAACCTATGCAATTGACCCCTACTGGTGAACTTAAACGTCTTAAAAAGTTTTTAAGAAAAATGAAAAGGATAATGAAATGGAAAATGAAAACATTCCTGCTTTCTCAGTAAACATTTGTATCTTTCCTCTGGTTTTGATTTCTGGAATATCTTTAAAAATGACTTTTCCTTGTTGTTAAAGATAAATTCAAAGAACAGTTCTAGAATGTTCATTGGTAATAGCAGTACCATGTAACATATATACGTAAACCTCTGTGTGTGTGTGTGCGTGCTCGTGCATGTGTGTAACCAGTGCTTCTAGATTCAGAACTTTTTCCAATTCATTAAGGCATTTTTAAATTGCATGATTGGTTTGTAATATGCTCAGGGTTGATTCAGTGTTGAATCAGGGTTCTGATCATTGTTTGACCAGCATGATATCCATCGTCATACTTTAAAGGTGTGTTTCAGGATGAATGCTGCCTGGGAGGCCTCTTCTCTGCAGTTCTATGTCTACCATTACCTCTGCATCCTTAATCCTTGATCACCCTTAGGTCTGGGATTTCATGCATAATTATCAAATCAAAGTATTTATTGGTACCTACCACACATCAGGCTCTGTGCTAGACATTTTAGGGAATGCAGAGAGAAGAAAGAAAGGTGAAGCATCACTTTCTTTAAAAACTATTATGTACCAGATTCTGTATTAGATGCTAACGAGATTTGCAGAAACCCAGCATCTTGATTTGTAATGTTCTTCATGAAAATCTGCACCCCTCTTTCTAGTCTCTTATGCTTATTTGATTGTCTCTTATGCTCAGACCCAGAGAGACTGGAAACAGAGGGTACAGATTTTCATGAAGAACATTAAACAGCCCTGGGAAGTCAAATAGAGGCTTCAGTTACATTCAGTAGCTGCCAGAGAGGGTTGCCTCCCAGAAACCAAAAAGTTATGCAGGAGGGAGCTGATGCTGTTAAACCTAAATAGACCGTACATTTGAAAGTGAGGCCTCTTGTTCACTGTGGAGGATAATATCAGGTTTACTTTTCCCCTACTGTGTCTCCTGAATTAGAATCCCTCATTATTCACATCTGATGCCCTTTCTTCTTTGTGTTTGTAACAGAGAATTCTAATTTTAAAATAATTAATTTTAAGAGCTAACATTTTAAACTTTTGATGTTCTTATTTCAAGTTTAGAAATAAAATTCTAAAGTCTTAAGACCTTCAGTGTATACTAAACTTGAAGTGGGGTAGCAGGAATTCTGCCTTAATCTCTAGAATATCAAGTCTACCCTTTGAAACTTTCACTTGTAGATTTCTCACTTTGACTTTAAACTGCCTGAGGGCAGGAGCAGTGTTTGTGTTTCCTGGCTGCCTGTCCCCGGTTTAGCACAATGCTCAGCTCAGCAGACGCTTAAGAAATGTTTGCAGTCAGGGCAGTGGCCACACCTGTAATCCCAGCTACTCAGGTGGTCAGTGCAGGAGGATCTCTTGAGCCCAGGAGTTTGAGACCAGCCTGGACAACATAGTGAGACACCATCTCTAAAAATATGAAAAATAAATAAGTAAATACTTCCACTTACTTGTGGAAGAAAGTGAGTGAGGGCTAATGGGGACTTTGAAGAGAATTGAACCCTCTGGGCCCAAGCAGAAGGCAGGAGAGCCTATGAAATGTGAAGGTATTTGGATGGTGGCAGAATGGTGGGAAGTAAAGATGTTAAAATAGCAAGAGATACAGAGACACCAGGGACCCTGGGCCGATTCTGCTGCCAGCGAGCAGCCCTGTGGGTTTTGCTCGGGGGAATGGCAATGTCATGAAATTTGTGTTGTCTGTTCTTTTTTCTTTTTCTTTCTTCTTCTTTTTTTTTTTTTTTTTTTTTTTTTTTTTTTTTTTTGAGACAGAGTTTCACTCTGTTGCCCAGACTGGAGTACAGTGGCACAGTCTCGGCTCACTGCAGCCTCCCAACTCCTGGGCTCAATCGAACCTGCCACTTCAGCCCCCTGAGTACCTGGGACTACAGGTAAGTGCCACTATGCCCAGCTAATTTTTGTATTT
>NW_012119932.1:4055419-4075636 GCF_000951035.1 Colobus angolensis palliatus
TTTGCCATGTTGCCCAGGCTGGTCTCGAACTCCTGGGCTCAAGCGATCCACCCACCTTAGCCTCCCAAAGTACTGGGATTACAGGTGTGAGCCACTGCACCCAGCCGAGGTCTGTATTTTCTAAAGATAACTGCATTGTAATTTATAGAATGCATAGAAGGGAGATAAGAAAATCAGGAGGCTGTGAAATCCCAGTGAGCCAAGCCTCTGTCACCCACTGTGTAAAGCATGGAGCAGCATCAAAAGACATTGGAGAAGTAAACTCACAGGTTCGGTGGCCAGTGGCAAAGGACGAGAGCCACAGAGGCAGTGGGACCTGAGAGGCTGAGGGAGCAGGGATGCGGGTCACGGAGGGAGGGAAGTTTGGGGTTGCAGGCGGATAGAAAGGAAGATACAGTTGAGTTTTTGACCTGTTGACTGGCCCTGGTGGTGGGATACCCAGTGAGGTTTGTGGCCTGCATTGGGCATCCTGGGTCACAACTCTGGATGAGGTCAGGAGCAGAGGTCCAGCTGTGGGAGGATTGGCACAGACGTGCTTGTGGGACTCCTCCTTGGTCCAACTCTTAACCCTCAAACTACGCCATCACCCCCGTGCTTGCTCCTCGAATGCCTAAGCACTCTCATTCCTTCATCACCAGTTGTTGCTTGTTGGGTTTGCTCCGTTTGTCCTCACAGGTTGGCTGCCCTGGAAGGAAACTCCCGCTCAAAGATGCACCGAGGCTGAGACCCAAGGGAGGCCCCTCTCTGATTGGACAACCTCTTGATAGACTGGGGGAAGCTCCCTCACAGCCCATCAGGGTCATCAGGCATTTCTTGCACTGTTTCAGGTCCTTTTTATGAGCTGAGCAAATTACTGTTCCTACCACCACCTGCCGCCACCTGTGACCCCAGGCTTCCTGTTAGCCTGTGTTTCCTGCCTCAGACCTGCTTTGGGTTTTGCCTTGTGGCTTTTGACAGAGATCTGACAGCCAGTCATCCTTGCCACTGGCTGCTTCTCTCCAGGTTAAACGCTGTGTTTACCGTGAGCCTTGGGGACAGGTCCCTGGTATTTTAATCACCGTCAAACAGCAACCTGAGATTTTAAAAGATGATCTCATGGCACTCTGTGAAGTTTCTGCAACTCTGCTGCTTTCTCTGGTGGTCATTGCCTTTCATTTTTATTTTTTTTTTTTCTGATAAGTTGTTTCATTATTGATAAGTGTTAAATTGCACTGTGTCTTGCTCCCTTCTATAATGAAAGCTATTCTTTGCTTGAGATCACAGCTTAGACTTTCTTTGAAATTCCCCAAGAGCTTAACACAGGGCTTTTGAACACAGTGGGCATTTAATAAATCCTTGATGATGATGTTCAAGTTCACACGTTGGTCTTTAACTCTCTGGCGAGGTCAGAGGACCATCTGTGCTCACTCAGGTATGTCAGCCGCAGACCCAGAAAGCAGCCTTCTCCAGGCAAGTTGCTCCTGTCTCCTGGGCTGTGTGATTCGAGGCATGTAATCGTAATCCTGCGCTGTCAGCAGGGCAGTGATTGGTTTCCAGGTTTCAAGTGCATGAAACAGGTAGCCAGGTTGGGGAAAAGAATATTTCCAGGAAGTTAGAAGGCCTGGTTGAGTCTTGGATCTTCAGTGACTGACGCTGTGACCGTGAGACACTCACTCACCCCGGGTGGGTCTCAGTTTCCTCATCCGTAACATGAGGAGTGGGACACAGTGCTCTCTGAGGCCCCCTAGCTGTCAGGTCTCTGAATCTATTACCGTGCCACCACGAGGAGATGGCTATCACATGAGTTCTTCTGCACGGTATTGACATGTTCCCATATACGAGGGTGGCTTTACACATTTGAGCATGGCAAAGTTTAAATGGCCCCTCCTTCAACTAAAAATAAAGACTTTTCATACATGATTTTTAGCAGAATGTATACAAACAACTATCAAAATGGAAAAAAAAAACCAAAAATTATACAAGACTTACGTGATTAGTTCAAGAGAATTAAATATGCAAAATGCTTGGTTGTTGAAAAAATACAGGGAAAAGTAACTGTTATTAAATGAGGACACTTTTATGAGAGAGATAAAAGATTGGCAGTAAGAATGAGCTAATTAAATTGACATTTATGTTTCCTTCCCCCTTCTGGGGGCTCCACTAATCCTAGATCTCCGACTGCGGAAATAAACATCTTCAACGCAGACGTTTAGAGGAAGGGGGAAAGGACAGCATCATTAATCCTTTTCTTAAGGGAAAGGATAATAAATTTCCAGTTATAAATATAAAAAGGCATTAAAGAGGGAGCTTCATCTCTCATTACCTTCCTTTATTTGCTGTAGAGAGGACTGAGCACCAGAGCTTCAAACACAGCTTTTGAGGTCTGAGCTAGGATAGTGTAAGATAGGAAAGGTATTTGGCTATGGGAAAAGCACATTTATTCACCAAGTTGCACAATAGGCAAAAATGAAGTAAATGGTCATACTCTTACCTGCCCTGCACCACACAGCTTTGCCCTACAACTTGAATGTTTGTCCAACTGTTCGTTTTTCTCTAGCTCCCTGACTATGCTAGGAACAAACTTAGAAGCAACATTTATTGGCTGTGATGTGTCCACTGCAATTGTGTATGTGTGCTGTATGTGCTGGCCTGAGTAGAGAGCACTTGCCAGGTCACTTCACTCATCCAGAGACAGCCCGGGGGCTGCGGCTGGCACAGTGCGTCACCTCATGGTGGATGACTGTGTCTAGGGCACTTGCAAGATCAGTGTTGGGACCAATCACAAACACCTGTGTACTGTGTGGTTACATCCGTGTGAAATGTCCAGAATGGGCAGATATATAGACACAAAGATCAGAGGCCTCTCTAGGCTGGGAGATAGGGGAAGGAATGGGAGTGATTACAGATAGGTTCAGCGTTTATTTTTGGAGTCATGAAAATGCTCTAAAAATGATTGTGATCATGGTTGCATGATTTGGTGAAAACATTAAAAACTATTGAATTGTATACTTTAAATAGGTGAGTTGTATGGTATGTGAGTCATATCTCAGCAATGCTCAGAGTCTGAAACTAGCTTAATTTATTCAATAAGAGACATTTTTTCCTAAAAGGTTGAAACCAGTTTAATTTATTCAATAAGAGACAGATTTTCCCAAAGTTGATTTTGGCTGTTCTTCTTTTGGGATGGGTTATGGTATCAGTATTTTTACTTAGAACAGGTGACTTTTTTTTTTTTGAGATGGAGTCTCGCTCTGTCGCCCAGGCTGGAGTTCAGTGGCGCGATCTCGGCTCACTACAAGCTCCGCCTCCCGGGTTCCCGCCATTCTCCTGCCTCAGCCTCCCGAGTAGCTGGGACTACAGGCGCCCGCCACCTCGCCCGGCTAATTTTTTGTATTTTTAGTAGAGACGGGGTTTCACCATGTTAGCCAGGATGGTCTCGATCTCCTGACCTCGTGATCCGCCCGTCTCGGCCTCCCAAAGTGCTGGGATTACAGGCTTGAGCCACCGTGCCTGGCCTAGAACAGGTGACTTTAAATCATTTCATAATTTATAATATGAAACTATCAAATATATAGAAGAAAAGGAATAGCCAATGAAGAAAGTGAATTTTTGCAGTTTGTGCATGTTTATTAGATTTTTTCCCATAAACTAATAGTAAATCATCGTCCATTTCCTAAGTCTCTACAAACTGACAGCAGAATAATAATTAGAAGAATAAGCAGGAAGCTTAGAGACCATTAAGTCCAGCTGTCTTTCTTTGCAGATAATCAGATGACAGAGTAAGGGATGTGGGAAGGGTGAGTTGGAGGGAGGACTCAAAGCCCTGACTTCAGCCCATTGCTGTTGAGATGGGTCACCCTAACACTCAGGCTGCTTCCTGGGTCCATTCTGTTTTGTCGTCATCTATGTCCTTTGCCCACCTCTGGTTTGAGAGGTCACAGGGAAGTGAGCAGGGCCAGCAATAGAAGGAAGACCTTGTGGGCTGGGAATTTTCAATCTGAAACTTTCTTGTGAAATTTTAAATTCTCCTTTTAACATGTAAGTTATTATTGAAGCCTTTAGGAAATAACTTATTATCACTTTTGATAGTGACTGATAGGTACAGAATCCCCAATTTTGTCTGTTTGTTTTTATTTTTTAACAGAGTCTCTCAACTAGGCTGGAGTGCAGTGGTGCGGTCATGGCTCACTGCAGCCTTGAATTCCTCAGCTCAAGTGATCCTCCAACCTCAGCCTTCCTTGTAGCTAGAACTACAGGCACACACCACCATATCCGGCTAATTTTTAAATACTATGTAGACACAGAGTCTTACTATGTTGCCCAGGCTGGTCCCAAACTCCTGGCCTCAAGTGATTCTCCCACCTCAGTCTCCCAAAGTGCTAGGATTACAGGCATAAGCCACTGCGCCCAGCCCCCAATTTTGAATTTAAATAAATTGCAGACCATATAACTCTCCAAGTGTGTCCATGACAAGGAATTTGTTTTTTAATGAGAGTGGATCTCTCCAAAGCCTGGGTGGATTTCATTGGGTAATTTTATTTGGCTGCTTTCTCATGAAGACAGGTAGATAAGGGTAAATGTTCCAGAAAGTGAATATTTTACTTTGGAGATGAACAGGACTAAACCAACCCTCTAAAGGGTGTTTTTAAGGCCTTAGGTAGGATCAGCTTCATCTCAGATTTGTCCTTTTAAATTAGGTGATTGAGAAGACAAATAATTTTTCTAAATGGTGCCTTCTGCTAGGCCTTCTTTTTTCCATGTAGAGCTGGTCTTAACTTGTAAATTTCATCCTAATTTATTTTTTTCCTGTTCTCTTTTTTTTTTAATCCCACCAGCTTAGTAATATACAGAGTGCATATAGACTATCAAGTAACCCAGAATTCAGCACTCCCAGTGTAAAAGATTGCTCCTTTCAACTTTGACATTGTTTGTGAAGAAAATCCATGCAGTTTTAAGCAGAAAAAGTGGATGGGACATTTCTTATAAAGGCAGAAACCAGTGACAGGAGGAAAACAAGAACCTCCAACAATTCTTAGACCACATAAACTAATTTAAATAGACATGATGCAGTGTGCCACATGGTCAGAAATGTGAAGAATTCTTAGGGTTGACATCGTCACCACAGTCAACAGGATTCATAAGAAATGCTAAGTGCCGGTCCTCCTTCAGCCCTGTGTTACACTATGTGAGTGCCTGACTCTGGGTCCAGGACTCAGCAGCACAGTCTTTCTGTCCCAAAGGCTTATTCCACAAACACATCTGTCTCAGCTCCTGCCTGGAGAGAAGACAGCTCCTACTCTTCCTACTCAGTTAATGTAAAGTAATGAACAGTCCTAGAATGAATCCAGATAGCTTTGTACACATGTTAATAAAAGTGTAAATAACAGACTCTGGACTGCATTAGCACTGTGGCTGTTATTGATGATATTTTCTACACACTTTACTTGGCAAAACCGAAAACCTAAAGACAGGTTTGGTTTTGTGCCAGCTGGCTCACACTCTAAATTGGCATTAGAAGGTGTTTGTCACTATGGAAAAATCGACTGTCCCTTCATAGTGCCCACCACACTCTAGAGCCCAGATGAGGAAACAGCATGGCAGGGGGAGATGGAGGCTCTGGGTAGGGCCCCTGCAGGGCCCTCCGTGTACACCAGCCCACCTGATGTTGGAGAACTGAGTTGGGCAAGTCATTTCTGCTCTCTGGGTCTGTTGTATCTGTATATTGAGTAGTTTGGAGTCATCTCCAAGGTTGCTTCCAACTCTAATGCTCTTTGAGATTTATTTAAACATGGAGGGACCCCTTGAAGGCACCTGAAGGTCGCTCCCAAGCTCTGTTTCCATCAAGGGTCTCCCAGCTTGTCCAAGCATCCAACATCATGCTGTGATTCCTTTTTCGTTTGCAACAAAACAAAGCACACTGAGGAGTTTCTTACTCAGTGTCGGTAGATACACTGTTTTGAGGCAGCACAGTGACTATATTGAAGATATAAGACCTCCTCCCCTGAGCTCATGTGCTCGTTCTAGCTGATGTTGTCCTGAATACATCTGGAATCTGTGAAGTGTTATTTTCACTGCATCTTCTCTTTCATCTCGGCCTGGGTGTCCTAAACCATCATTAGGCCCCTGCCGAGGTGATGGTTGTACTGTCCTCTGATCGGACTCTTTTTCTTGGGACAGGTGTCCTGAGTCACCTCCTGAGGCCCATGTTTTACAGCAGTTCCTAGAGCAACAAGTCATGTCTTCGAGTAAATCCTTTTTTTTTTGAGACGGAGTTTTGCTCTTGTTGCCTAGGCTGGAGTGCAATGGCACGATCTCGGCTCACCGCAGCCTCTGCCTCCCAGGTTCAAGTGATTCTCCTGCCTCAGCCTCCCGAGTAGCGGTGATTATAGGCATGCACCACCATGCCTGGATAATTTTGTATTTTTAGTAGAGACAGGGTTTCTCCATGTTGGTCAGGCTAGTCTTGAACTCCATGTTGGTCAGGCGAGTCTCAAACTCCTGACCTCAGGTGATCTGCCTGCCTTGGCCTCCCAAAGTGCTGGGATTACAGGTGTGAGCCACTGCACCCGGCTGAGTAAATCCATTTTTAGAGTCATAAAAGATCCAAGGTAGAGATCTAATTGAGCCCATTCTCTCCCCAGGCTTATTCTCTATCACTTTATAGACCCGGAAACTGAGGCTCAAAGAAACTAAATGCTATCTACAAGAACTGATGAATGTTCTAGATCCCAAACCAGTGCCCTCACCGTTACACTGTGCTGCCTTTATTTTTTATTTTTATTTTTATTTTTTTGAGACAGAGGCTCACTGTACCACTTAGGTTGGAGTGCAGTGGTGTGATCTGGGCTCACTGCAATCTCTGCCTCCCAGGTTCAAACAATTCTCATGCCTCAGCCTCCAGAGTAGCTGGAATTACAGGCATGCACCACCACACCTGGCTGATGTTTGTATTTTTAGCGGAGACGGGGTTTCCCCATATTGCCCAGGCTGGTCTCGAACTTGTGGTCTCAAGTGATCCACCCACCTCGGCCCCCAAAGTGCTGAGACTACAGGCATGAGCCACCGTACCCTGCCTGTACTGCTTTTAAAAACACATGTCTGTTTCATGCCTTGGAAGAGGGCAAGAAAGTAAATAGTAATAGTAAAAATACATAAACAATTTTACTTTATTATAAAGGCTACAAAAAGTCTATGATTAATTATAATGGCAGAAGTTTAGTCTTGTCTTTGTAAATCGCCCTTTTTGGTTCAGAGAAAACTTTAGATAGGAATCTTAGGCATATTGCTTGGCTCCATTGTACACTAGTTTCTTCATCTTCAGGTGGGAAAAATAGACCTGGCTTTTCCTCTCTCACTGGAATATTGTGAAAATAAACGTGAAATAATGAGTTGGATTTTTCCAGGCCTTAGAATCATTCCAAGGATCAGGTGTTTTGTGTAGAATTGCATTAACTCTTTTGATTTCCTGCTTATCAGATAAGGCTTTTAATACATTTGATTTATGTATTTTTATATTCATGGTGATATTAAAGGTACATTCTGTGTTTTGATAGTGTTCCTAACTTCATTGGTTATTTGATATTCATGAACCTTAAAAATATTCAGATAGTGTGAGTTGGGGCTACTCATGTAATTATCAAAATGGTGATTTGAGACAGAATCAAGATTCGAATTTTTAAGATTTTATATACCAGGATGAAGACATGGCTGATATCCTAATCCAATGTCTGCATATATTATTATAACAATGCCTTTGAAACTGAAAGAAAGGCAAAAAACTGAGGAAGAGTAGTATCTGAGCTAAGGAATTCCTATATTATTTGCTTTTACATTTCCAGCCCTTTATAAACCCATACATTGGGCTGAGCATGGTGGCTCATCCCTGTAATCCCAGCACTTTGGGAGGCCAAGGCAGGCAGATAGATCACTTG
The DNA here is from genome assembly GCF_000951035.1 of Colobus angolensis palliatus. Classification (NCBI taxonomy): domain Eukaryota; kingdom Metazoa; phylum Chordata; class Mammalia; order Primates; family Cercopithecidae; genus Colobus; species Colobus angolensis. The sequence goes on from NW_012119932.1 coordinate 4,063,330, forward strand.
AGGCCAGGAGTTCGAGATCACCCTCGCCAGCATGGCAAAACCCTGTCTCTACTAAAAATACAAAAATTAGCTGGGCGTGGTGTCACACGCCTATAATCCCAGCTACTCAGGAGGCAGAGGCATGAGAATCACTTGAGTCCAGGAGATCAAGGCTGCAGTGAGCCAAGATCGCACCACTGTACTCCAGCCTGGGCAACACAGTGAGACCCTGCCTCAAAAAATAAAAATAAAAAATCCCGTACATTGTATTGGTACTTGTACATAGTATTATTAAACCCTTCTTTAATTAGTAAAGTAAATGCCATGAATTATTATTATGAACTATAAAGTTTCCCATTTTAATCAAACTAGAGGTGTAGAGAATATAATGGGAAAGGCATGAGTGCTGGTAAGTCTGTAATTATAGCGTACTTAATACACTAAACTGTACATGCTGCGTGCCGGCAAAACACAGCATAAACACTGTTCTGTAGACCTTGGTTTTCATGTGTGGTCTGCAGACCCACTCAAACAGCAGCATCTACTTCTGAAAATGCCCCACCCCTGACCTGCTGGATCAGAATCTGCATTTTCACATGATCCCTGGGTGATTCAGTTGCTTGTTGAGTTTGAGATGCACTGACTATGCAGCTTTCAATTTTATTTCACCCCATTGGCCCATGAGAGAATGTTATACTGTCCTATCTAATGTGCATAAGGAAACGATCTATGAAACTGAGACTGCTGGAATTCCATCCTGTGCTGAATACAGTTCTCCTTTACTATTCCGCATCCCCCCAAAAGTTACTTTACACGTATTGTCAGTTTGACAGAGTTTAAGGTCTGTTCCACTTGGTCTGCTCCACCTGGCTTTCATAAACTTGATTGTTCCCACTTTGATTTTATGCCTGAAGATAATTTGCAATCTTACAGTTCCTAGAGTTCTTGTTTTATTTGGAAGAAATACCCTTTTGCAAATTAGTGATTGCAAGAAAAAAAGTAAGACCATTAACAAAGAGCAAGAATTGCTTTTTGGGGGCTAGCATTTAAAACCCCACCAGGGTAAATTCGCTTTGATTCTCTTCCTTTTTGTTCTAAGTGGGAAGTAGTATAAAGGAGATCTTGTTCATGTTTTAGGGAAAAAAAACACTGTAATTAAGAATGGAACTCTTGTTAATATAGCCATTTTCATCCTGAAAGTCATTTTTATCATTCTCAGGCTATCTAATAAATTTCAGTTGTCTTAAGAATAATTGAACACTGCCAAGTCTTGCTATTTAAAATCATTGGGGATTATGTAGATTTTTTTTCCTTCCCTCAAGTTTTCTAATAAGCTAAGGAAAGCAGATTCAGTGACTTGGTGGCCTTGACTCTGCATCTGGCAGGTGTGCCTGCTTGCCTTCAGGTCAAGGTGTGCTATTGCAGAATGTGTGATCCACTGCAGGGGATGCCAGGGTGGTGAGGTGAGAATGCTGGAAGATGAAGATATGCTCGTGGGCCACTTTTCTCTTCAGGCATAGGTAGGGCCTGCGTGAACCCCTGCACTGCTGCAATCTGATTCTACCTCAAGTGGTTCAGTCCTATTGATTTCATCTAGAAAAGAAGGAAAGGATAAAGAGACTGGAATATACTAGACAGAAAGGCACTCTTTCTTTTGCAAATCCATGGGCAAAGCTAACTACCACCTGCCTCTCTGAAGATATCCGTGTACCCTTAACCTGACAGCATTTGGCCACTGAGGCCTTTGAATGCCCACTCTAGAAAGGAAGTTAAAAGGAGAAAGCGTGTTTGCCTTTGAATCCCACACAGGTCATCCCTAGGCCCAGCCGGCACTGTGAGAGGCCTCCTTCACCATGGAGTATAAGAGCATGAAGTCCAGCGTTGGACAATCCTGGGCTCAAATCCCAGCCTTGTCACTTACTAACCATGTGTGGTGTTTGCTAGACCCCATGGCCTGGACAGCCATTGTCTCAGGAGATTGGGACAAGGAGGAGGCTTCTTGGAGGATGTAAGAAAGAGGAGATCTGAACAGAAGTCACATGGGAGGAGAAGGGTAGAGCTGCCTAGCCAGTGTCACTAGCATGAACCAGATCTTAGAGTGAATGATGTCAGAAGAGCCCCTACTCAGAGCCCTTCCATGTCCACCCTCCAGGATATCAGTAGTTCTCAAAAATGGTGGTAGGGAGTGGAGGATGGACCGAATTCAAATTGCCTAAGGAGGAGCTGTTTTAGAAGATACTCTCCCAGGCTCCTGCCTTCTCCTCCTGGGGCACACAGGTAGCATAGTCTGCAAGTTAAGTACTTTACTAGTTGAGTAGTTTACTAGTTGAGAGTTTGGGTTCTGAGCCAGCCACACTGGAGTCAATTCTAGCTCTTCCCTTGCTAGCTATGTGCCCTTTGCCCAGATACTAAGCCTCTCTTATCCCCATCTCCTCATCTGTAAAATAATGATGATAGCAATCGTAACAATTGTATGGGAATGTTATCAGAATTGGGGGAAATTATCTGTGCAAAATGCTTGGCATGATACCTGTCATGTAAGGAAATGTTCAGTGACTATAAAATTTTCTTTTATGACTGGAACCTAATTTTATTCAGGAGAAAATTGTGAGATCTTGTCCAACTCTGAAAAGAACTAAGTGATTAAAGTTACTTTGATTATAATTGTAGACATTAGCCTGCTTTAAGGATATTAGAATCATAGTACAATTCGAGCTGTTTTCATTTCATCTGAAAGCCTTGCAGTGTGAGTTATGATGCGTGTAAAAATGTCATCCTACTTATCAATTTATCCCGGACACAATGTCTTGAAAACTTGTTTTGAAAACTTCCAATGATGACAAATTCTCTGGGAATCAGAAAGCCACACCTTTAACTAGTTGTCTTCCCCCCTTCCTTCCCCTCTTACTCCACCCGGGAAGAATTCCCTGACCAGGAGTGCACCCCTCCCCAACGACTCCCAGGCCCGCAGTGGAGCTCGTTTTCACACTTCCTACGACAAAAGATACATCATCAAGACCATTACCAGTGAAGACGTGGCCGAAATGCACAACATCCTGAAGAAATACCACCAGGTAATTTTTCTTGATATTTAATTGAAACTCCAAGAAGGTTAATATGCGTAGCAATTTCTCACCAAGGCCAAATATTTAAATATATAGTTAGAGAACAAGAAGAACACATTTCACATAAAAATCTCTAACCTGATGTTCTAAAATTACAGTGGCCAGATTCCTGGCAGTTAACGTTTAGGCATGCTTATGCTATAAAGGTCATTCATTATTTATATAACACTTTTAACCTAAATACTCTTATATAATAGATTCAGTTATCACTGCTCTGATTTTGAAATCATTCAGCTTAAGATTTGGCAACTTGGCAGAAGTTTTTGCCTGTGCCAGAGATTGGGTGTTGACCTCTGAGTTTGTATCCATTTACACCTCCAAATCCTGTTTTGCTGTCAGTGGTTCTTCTGTCCTGGCCCCAGCAGGGCCCACCCCATTCCAATCTGCTACGTAGCAAGCTCTCTGATTTTAGAAGGTGAGTGTTGGTCTGCTTCTTGCCCGCTTTTCATCCCCGAGCATAATTCCATTGTAATCACGAGAGGTAAAATCGACCATCCTTGGAAGCAGCAATCTGTCTCTCATGGAGTAAATTTCAGCACAAGCTTCCCTGGTAAAGCACATGTTCCCAAGGCCCAGCCCACACTGTAAGAGGCCTCCTTCACCGTGGAGTATAAGAGCATGAAGTCCAGCGTTGGACAATCCTGGGCTCAAATCCCAGCCTTGTCACTTACTAACCGTGTGACTTCTGGACTTGGTTGTTTTTTTAGAGATGGGGTCTTGCTCTGCTGCCAGGTTGAAGTGCAGTGGCGTGCTCACAGCTCACTGCAGCCTCAACCTCCTGGGCTCGAGCAATCCTCCCACCCCGGCCTCCCAAGTAGCTGGGACCACAGGTATGCACCACCATGCCTGGCTAAGTTTTTTAAATTGTGTTTTTGTAGAGGTGGAGTTTTGCTATGTTGCCCAGGCTGGTCTTGAACTCTTGAGCTCAAGCATTTCTCCCATCTTGGCCTCCCAAAGTGCTGAGGTTACAGGTGTGAGCCTCCACACCCTGCCTGGATTTTGAAGCCACGGTTTTTTTGTTTATACAGTCAGGATGATAATAACACCTAATACGGATTCTAAAGATTAAATAGGAAAATGCATGTCAAGTACTTAGCACTGTGTCTGTCACACACTAGATACTCAGTGTATGGTGGTGGCCATAGCATCAATATTATCAAGATAACATCTATGGTATAAAAATGACATAACGACTAAGTCACTTTGAGAAATTGTAGTCATATGATATGAACATGTCTGCTGTTGCAACATCCCAGGAATCATCTTCAGAACTGGTGTTTAAAACACACACGTTGATGCTTTTAGGATCTTAGCTTGAGCTGTCATAAAAATAGCGTAGACTGGGTGGCTTAAATGACAGAAATTTATTTCTTACAGTTATGGAGATTGAAGTCTGAGATCAGGGTGCCAGTATGGTCGGGTTCTTCCTGGTTTGCCGACAGCCAGCTTCTCACTGTATCCTCACCTGTGTTGGCAGGAGTAGGGTGATGGGGACAGGATCAAAAGCCCTCTTCTGTCACTTCTAATAAGGGCACTGATCCCATAATGAGGGCTCTAACCTCATGACCTAATTACCTCTCAAAGGCCCCACCTCCTAATACCATCACTTGGGGATTAGGGTTTCAACATAAGCATTTTGGGGGACACAAACTTTCCATTCATAGCAGAGTCACACTGTGTTTTTAATTTAAACAGCTCCCAATTCCCCAAAGGTAAAAAATTGGCTGTCACAAAGGGTATTCAAAATAAAGTGCCGCAGGCCCTGACTATATTAATAAAAGGATTCTCGAGTGTAAACAATCACACTTATTAAGCATCTGCTTTGAAGGCAGCACTGGCCTGGACTTGTGAGTTCCTAGATGTCTGTTTAAACATCCCTTCCAAAGCCTTACTTTTGGGTCATGCATTATGCTCTAATATCATAGATTCTTTCTGGGCAGTTGCTTATTCTTCCAATCTTTGCAAGTATGATCAATTACGTTTTGCTTGCAGTGAAGTCTATAAAGATCTTTGAACTATATTCTGTTTTTTGAAATGTGGTACTGCCTCTAGTTTGTTTTCTAAAATCAATCAGTCTCTAAATTCGTTTAGTATCTAATAAATCTTTTATAATATCTCTTCCTTTTGAAATTTGTTCTACAGTGCTTATGTTACTGCCTCTTATTCTAAAGGAAATTTTAAAGTGTCAGGACGGTACCTGTGAGGGGGAAGACATTGAGGCTCTGTTATCTAAATGAATTGAATTATAGGTTGCATCTTCACCTTTTAAACAGTCTACTTTTTCATTTTTTCTCCTCTGGAAATTGATGTTGTACTTATACATTCTTTTTATACTTTCTTTCAGTTGTCTCGGAACATTCAAAGCAAAGTGATGTCTCATGACTGATGAGAACATATTGTTCTGATAAATGGCTAGGATTACCATGCTAATAAAATGTGACACACAATTGAAGTATCAACTTCTTGATGACAACTTTGAGTTTAGCATCCCTTGACTTTACAAAAATCACAATTTGTAATGTTTTCTCTGGGGTAGTTATTGTAACCTAACATAGGGATTTGACACATCCCCAGTGTTAAAATAAGTGTGGGATCAAAATAAGTCACCTCCCAGGGGCTTTAACAGTGTAAAGACTTCCTTTTGTTCCACTGCTACAAAATTGTTATCTTCTTGGTGTGTTCTTTATTCAGAAAAGTCTCCTTTATCCAACATCTATATTTTTTCTTTTTATAAATAGAATATTTTAAATATAATTTGTAGGGTCTTAATGATTGAGAATCACATTATTAATGTAAATTATTTAGAGGGCACTAAGTTGAAGTCAGGAGACATAGATCCTCACCTGTTAGGAACTGCCTCTTGGATGATCTCTGAACTCAGCTTCTGCACCTGCATTTCATTCATTCATTCATTCATTTATTCATGTATTCACTCTTGACCTTATTCTAGAAAGGATTTAAGGTGGCCTTCAAAGAAGTTGGAAATACAGGCTAGAATAAATGAAAAAAAGAAAAGGAAGAGGCAGAAAGATAAAGGCACAAAATGGAGCCTGGAATGAGCATAGACATTCATGCCAAGATAACCAGCATGCTTGATACTTTGAGTCTGTTGCCAGGGAGAAATGTAAGTGGTCTTGGTACTAAGATCCAGCAGGGTTGACTCTAAGAAGTTCCCCACAGAGCAGACACAAGATACCTGACCTGATAAAACAACATCCTTGCCACAGGCTGAGAAACATACAAGAATGTCAGAGAACTTAAAAAAAAAATGATCCATATAGGCTGCTAATTATCAATATAGGCCATGTGTAAATATAGCTACGGTTGCAGCACCATTTGTTTTTGTTTCTGATTTTGCTAATTTGTCCACTTTTAAATTACATTTAAACAAAAACAAATGAAGGACAAGGAAATGTGTGGGTGACACAAATGTTGACCATTGAAGATGAACATGCCACTTGTATACATCTCAGCAAAATCTCACATAGAAGAGGTTTTTAAAACTACAGCAGCAGTGAAGAGTAACTGTTAATTCCGTAATCAGAGAATGCCACAGAAACCTCATAAAAGGTTCATCATTCACACAGTTTATTTGATACTGATCTATTCAGGGTGACCCCTGCTAGGCTCACTGAGGGCAGGGCTGGGACCCTGCTCAGGTTGGCAGGTGTTCATGAAGGAAGATCCGGTCTGCTGAGTCAAACATCACACCCGCAGCAGTTAGCAAAGGCCACACCAACGTGTAGTTTACATTTAGTAAAGGCTGTTCTACAGAGAAAGGCCACAATGCACACTGGCTGCCTAGCCCTCTGCCAGTCTGGCTTCTATTTGAATGTTCTTCAGGCTGTTCTTGTATGCCACTTCCAGACAAGATTTTGATGAACATTACTGGGTGTGGGCTCAGTCTGACATGCCCTTGTGTGATTCCGTGTGACCAGACACAGGCCTCTCATTGGTAAACCCAGGGAGGCCTGTCAAGCTTTGCATTTCTCTCCCTGTGGTTTGAGATGCTCAGAGGTATTTGAGGTATATGTCAGGCCTTCATTCCTACTTTATGTGGACCTAGAGTACTTTTAGGGTATCTAAGAAACTTGCTGTCTCCTGCTTCAGTAGTGATCGTCAGTTCTTCTGTTTCTTCTTGCTTGTTGTTGCTCCTACCTTGGAGTTCTCTGGGCTTCTGAACCTTCCAAATCTAGACAAGGAATGGAGATTATTCATTTGCATATGAGTTGATGAGAGGCTCTCATAGAGGGTTTCTCCCGTGGAATGAATTGCGTGGACTTTCTGACAACTTTGGTTACCCAACAGCCCTTTTTTTTTCTTTTCCTTTGTTGTTTTTTGTTTTAATGAAATGCAGCCACAGTTGCAATTATATTCTGGAGGGTTAAAATTGCCCCAAGGCCAGCCTCTGGAGAAGTACAACATTGCTAGTTATTTGAATGTTTGAGTAAATTCTTCCTGGGATTAATTTTCTGACACACTGACCTTCCCAGCAATTTGGTGTGGCAGGTGGTTCAAGAGCAAGGACTTGGAGCCAGCCAGCCACCTTCTGGTCCCAGCCATGCCCATGGCCAATGGCATGACTTTGGGCAAGTTACCTACACTCTTGATACCTCTTGGTCTATAATATTTGGATAATAGTACTCCCTTCATTTGGGTGTTGTGCTAATTGGGTGAATTCATATTTATAACATGCTCAGAGCAGTGTCTGGTATATAAGAAGTGCTAAATGGGCCAGGCGCAGTGGCTCACATCTGTAATGCCAGCACTTTGGGAGGCCGAGGTGGGTGAATCACCTGAGGTCAGGAGTTCAAGACCAGCCTGACCAACATGGTAAAACCTCATCTCTACTAAAAATACAAAAACATTAGCCAGGTGTGGTGGCGCGTGCCTGTTGTCCTAGCTACTCGGGAGGCTGAGGCATGAAAATCACTTGAATCGAGTGATTAATTTTTTATTAAATACCATTCTTGTATTTAATTTCCTACACCTCCGTGTTGAAATCATTCTAATGTGGCATTCAGTCCTTAACTCTTTTAATCCACTAGGGGGCCTGGTTTCTGGTAGGTTGCGGCACTGATGCAGAATTATGAAGATTTCAGCCGTAAGGAGTTAGATTTTTCCCCCAAGTTCCAGTATCTTGCTCTGTTCTTTATTTCCTGCCCAAATTGTACCGTAGTTTTCACTCTGTGCAAAGAAAGGAAGGCATCATCTCTCAGACCAATGGAGAATTCACATTAAGCACAGCAAACTTTCATAAATTTCATTTACTTCATTTTATTTTTTCTTACTTGTAGTTGGGAAAGTAATGTTTCACTGTAAATACCCTTTTCACATTTCTGTTAGGCTATAAGAAACTCAGGTCCTATTAATGATGATTATCAGCTGATTAGCTAAACAATGTTAGAACATTCAAAAAGGAAAAAAAAAAATAGCAAAGAACCCACTTGAATATCTTTTTGTCTTAAATTGACCAATTTTTTCCCCCCACTGATCTGAATTCATTGGGAGCTTTGGTATCATGTAGCTTCAACTTGAATTAAAATTTAAAAGTATTGAGTGGACACAGTGGCTCATGCCCGTAACCCCAGTACTTTGGGAGGCCGAGGTGGATAGATCACTTGAGGCCAGGAGTTCAAGACCAGCCTAACCAACACAGTGAAATCCAGTCTCTACTAAAACTACAAAAAATTAGCTGGGGTTGGTGGTGTATGCCTCTAGTCCAAGCTGCTTAGGAGGCTGAGGCATGAGAATCCCTTGAACTTGGGAGGCAGAGGTTGCAGTGAGCCAAGATGGCATCACTGCATTCCAGCCTGGGTGAGATTCTGTCTCAAAAAGAAAAAAATTTGAGAGGCATTGTTAGTAACATACCTCCCAGAAGTTGTATAGGACTTACAATGTAACCCGAGGGAAGTTGCAATGTAGGTGATTAAGAAATACCTTATGAAAATATTATTGATTATTTTAATAGCTTTTGAAATGCAGCATTTTAATTTACTTTTTTATTTCAAAGTGACTAAATCGATAAATGGGTAAAATTGTGAAAAATGACTTAAATTCCTTTCTTATCCTTTTATTTGGGGAAACAATTAATACCTTTAGTTGAATCCAGAAGTTTTGCCTCCAAATCTGAACTCCCTGTTAAATAAGCTAATTAGCACCTCAAATTTCAAGGATTTTAGGGTGAGCATGTGACTTCTTTGAAATCTCCTGATAGTACATCTTCTTATCCTTTCCTGAAGGTCAGAGACGTTGGTGTTACTATTCAAAAGATGAGGCTTCAGTAGAGCAAAACTGAGAAAATAGGGACCATAAAAGCTAAAAACAAAAAAGAGTGGAGAGGGTTGTAGCACCAAAAGAGAAAAGGTTCTACATTGCATCAGTGCTTCTTAGACTTTCATCAGGGCTCTGACTGGATGGGTCTGGAGGGGCCTCCTTGGATATCCAATATCTACTTGGATATTCTCAGTGCTGTGTAAGTATCAGATTATGAGACTAAACACAAGCGCCCAATAGACCCCCTGCTGCCGTTGGAAGCTGCGGACACGTCTTGCTTCTCTTTTAGAAACGGGGGAAAGTATTTGTCATCTTGGGAGTGCCCCGAAGCTTGCTGATGGGGGCGTTTGTAGCCCTCTGTTCCCAATGTCCTCAGCCATTTGCTCCTAGTTTCTCTGGGAGCTGCCCAGCTCACTCCCCAGCAAGCTTTTCCTGCAGCACTTCTTCCCCAGGGCCTGGAAGTTCCGCAGTCCTTTTCTCTTTCAGCCTCACCTCTCTCCTTCTGTTTCTCCAACAAGTATATCTTTAATGTGCTCACCCTGGCTTCCCCATCTTTAGCTTTCCTTTCCCATTTTCCATGTCCAAACATCTCTGCCCAATTCTGGGTAAATTCTTCAAAGTATATCATCCAGTCCTAAGTCTCTCTTCAGCTGTTCTAATACTTTTTTTTTTTTTATTTCAACAATTATCTTTTTTATTCTAGTAGTTTTCCAGAAGATTTTTCAAAATCTGACAGTTCATTCCTGATGGTTTATTGTTTCATGCTCATCTGTGAAATTGCATCCTTTGTTTCTTTAGATGTTTTGTGCATAACTGTTCAAAACTTACTCCTGAGAGTCCCCACCTCTATAATTCCTGGGGGCCTGAATTTGTCGTCTCAGTCTGCCAACTCGCACACACAGTGACTTACCCAACCAGATCCTGACACAGTTTGGGGTCAAGATGTTGATCAGGATCAAATTTATGTAGGGAAGAGGAAAGAAGTGAGATTGGGCAGAGGGAGAAGTCAGACTGCCTTACTGGCCCAGTCAAGCCTCGGCTGACCTGGCGGGGCACTAGAGGCTCCTGTGTTGGGCCAAAATGACAGGCTGCCCTCAGAAGGCAGACCTAGAAGGAGCTGCCCTTGCAGGCCTTCTGCAGGCTGCACACCCTTAGCTGGGCAGCACGGCCTTCCCTGGAGGGAATCGGCATCCCATCTCTGTGGCTACACTTGCTTTCTTTAGTGTCTGAGAGTCTTGCTGAGCTCATAGCTTCATCTTCACCTCTGCAATGCTTGGGAAGGCCTCTGCCCCTAATTTAGGGAGGCTCTTTTTCAGAGAGTTTTGTTTCTGCAAAAAAGGAGGGTGGGGATTCCCAGCCCTGGACTCTGTCTGCACCCTTCAAGGGTTTTGCTAGGAGTGGGAGCCCCTGGGCCCACTCCCCCACCATGCTGGTGTCCTCAGTGTCCCTGCACCCGTGTGCTCCTGACAGGCTCTGTCTAGCACCTCCAGCACTTTGGCTTGGATCCCAGCTCCTCACATGCTCCCTGGCCACACCTGCTCTCGGGTGCACCTGCTCAAATGCTCAGGACCCCCAGCCCCAGGCATAGACCGCTCAGGCCCCAGCTCCCAATTGTGTGTGGGGTACAGGGGTCATTCTGGAACCTTCCTGCCTTTGATACCAGCTAAGCTTCCTGTCTGGGATGGGGCTGTCCAGGAGGCCTTGGGCTTGTCAAAGCTCCCTGCCAGCGGTCATGTGTGCAGCAGCCATTCTGTGCTTTTTGTAACAAATGGCATATGTACATATAATAACGCACTTTATTGTATTTTTTACAAAGTTATTTCATTTTTAATGATGATGTTATTTATGGGTCTTTATTATGGTGTGTCACTAATTGAATTAGGCACGTCCATGTGCGCACTTAGGCATTTCTGCGTATCTCAGTACGAAGAATTTGTATAAATACTACAGAAGAATGCTTGTTCCTTTTAAGCTTGATTTTTATCAAGCTTAATTAAGAAAAGCAGTAAAGTTTTATTTGTTATATTATTTGTTACATTTGCTTAAATGTAGTCATCCTTTTTTTTTTTTTACTTCAAGACGATTTGAAATCAAAATAAATTATATTAACTGATGCTTACAGACCATTATCCCCGAATACACCAAGACATCCACTCAAAGTTGTGTCGTTTGTTTACTTATTTGGCCATTGTACACCAGAGCAATCCATAATTTCAGGCTGCCTAGACTTCTTTCTTTTCTTCCCTTCCCTTCATTTTCCTTCCCTTCCTTTCCATTCCATTCCATTCCATGTTCCATTCCATTCATTTTCCTTCCCTTCCTATCCCTTTCCTTTTCTTTCATGTGAAGTATGTTGTAGGAATAATCTATAAACATAGCCCGTGGTACAATAAGGATTACAGATAATTTAACCTTTCAAAAACATTAAATGAAACAAGACTTTACGTTGAAGTACTAATTTGATGCTATATTAAATTGTCACTTCAAGCTTTTTTAAAAAATGAGTGAAACACGATAGTAACAGCAGTTCCCGAAAGCCGGAGCCCAGGTTCACACTATCATGCGGAGTTATAAATATTTATCTGTTGCAGTACATCACTTAGAACCCTCTCTGCTGCAACCTTCAGTCAGCTGTGAATCTCTTAATGGCATTTCATTCTCCATGAGAAGAGCAACAAATCGGGGCTTCATAACCCTTGTTATTCTCGGTGAGTGCCTAAGAGCAAAGGAAACCTAGGTCTGGTGGCTGTTACGTTTTATGTTTTGAAAGCCTAATTCCACGACTCTAATTTATCATTGCATTACATTTCTAACAAGCCCACAGCAGTACAGGAAAAAGTTCTGCGGGAGAATTAGGAAGGGAGAAACTTTACCTTTGTTGATGACATCATTTATAAGTAGATTTTTTTTTTTTTTTTTTTTTTTTT
>NW_012119932.1:4076506-4135232 GCF_000951035.1 Colobus angolensis palliatus
AGGATGGTCTCGATCTCCTGACCTCGTGATCCGCCCGTCTCGGCCTCCCAAAGTGCTGGGATTACAGGCTTGAGCCACCGCGCCCGGCCCAACGTAGTGAATTTAACACTGAAAATAGGAAAGCTGACCCCAAGGATAAGTGTGATTAACTTAGCTACATGTGGCAAGTTTAAGAAGAATTGGTGACAATCAGGTTCACTTTTATAAAGTTTGAGAGTAGATTTTCAGCACCTGTGCAGATGGAAGCTCAGTGCCGTGGCTACATCACAGGCATCTAGAAGCCTCCACTTCAGGTGCCAGGCAGAGCTGCTGTTTGATGTGAGCAGAGGGCTTAGCTACAGGTGACCTGCAGAGTCAGACAGGTGGAAATGACAGGTAAGCATTGTGCCACCAGGAGGAATGCCTCAGGGGAAAAGCCCTCTTCGAGGAACTGCTCAAAGGAACACTCTTCAGTATTGTGTACATGCTGCCTGTGCTCTCACAGGAGAATAAGCCCACTTATCTGGTGTGTGCTCTTAATTTCTGAGCCACACAGGGATGGCCAGCGTTGTTCAGTGTTTGGTCCATTTGCAGCCTCATCTGCCTTGGGACTTCAAAGTGGCTGCAGACAGGAGTTGGCAGACTCATCCATTCTACAGAGGAGCCTCCCGGGCCATTAGAGCAGTGCACCTGTCGAGTCTGTAAAGCGAGACATTACCATCGCAGAAAGGGACAACTGTGTTGATGATGTTCTTTTGCCAGTGGGGAAGGATTGCCTTGTAGCCACATCTAGACGGTGGGTGCTCATGGAAGTCTCCCTCCCTTACCCCTTCCTGCCTCTGCCCTCTCCACCCCTCACCCCGGGGCCTTAGCTGCATCTTGGCCCTGCTTGAGTCATCAGCAGGTCCTGTTTCCCTTATCTCCACATTCATCAGAATGGGGTGTCTTTTTTTTTCTTTTTTCTTTTTTTCTCAGACAAAGTCTCGTTCTGTCACCTAGGCTGGAGTGCAGTGGTGCAACTGCACCACTGCAGCCTCTCCCTCCTGGGTTCAAGTGATTCTCCTGCCTCAGCCTCCTGAGTAGCTAGGATTACAGGCACCTGCCACCATGCCTGTCTAATTTTTACATTTTTAGTAGAGACGGGGTTTCACCATGTTGGCCAGGCCGGTCTCGAACTCCTGACCTCAAGTGATCCACTTGCCCCTGCCTCCCAAAGTGCTGGGATTACATGCATGAGCCACCATGCCCAGCCAGAATGGGGCATCTTAAAGGCAGCAAGTTCCTCTGTTGTGGGTATGGGAGCATCACGTCTGAGCAGTGTTATGCCCAAAGATCCCCTCCCCTCCAAGGGTGAGGATAGGGAGGAGCTGGAGGGGAAGGAGGCAGACGTCCTCTGATTGCTGTGCACGTGATTCTGTGGTTTAAAGAAAACACCATTTATCAACTTCATCAGTGCATACAAACTTTGGGAAATTAAGAGAATTTTAAGTGTGAATTCTGTATAAATCATCGGATATGATTCTTTGCTCTTATTCAGTGACAGATTGATATCAGTAGGGTTATGATTCTGCTCCACCCCTTTCCTCAAAGTTCTATTTCTCCCATGATGCTAGAGAATGAGGATACATTGTGTGGTACAGTTTGTATGTCGGTAATAGCCCTAGAACAGATAAACCATGACCATTTCCGAATTGTCCCCCAAGTTCACCATGTGACTGCCTTTGTTTTTTTTAAGATTAACATCCTTAAACAGTTATTTTGTAGTACCCTCTTTTCCTCCTTTCATGCCTGATATATGCCTGCTTTTTTCCTACTTCTTGTGTAAAGTTCTTCACTTGTCATGGCCATCATGAGAAAAATCTAAGGCTTCCCTTTCATCATAAATGACAGGTTTTTTTTCTGCCTTCAAAATCTAGAATTTTCATATTTACAACACCTGGAGGTAAGGGTCATGGTGTTAATTATAGAGAGCAGAGAGAGTAGGCATCTGTAGGAAACATCTTGGGTTTTTAAAGTTATTTGCTGCATTTGTTTATTTATTCAACAGTTGTATATGAAATGTTTTTTACACATGAGGTCCTGCTAAGGGCAGTGCTTGCCACCTTCGTGGAGCTTACATTTGGCAGGAAGCCATATTACATGAATCCTGTATGCATGTACAACTCAAAAGAAAGATCGTGGACTGGGAATCATAAGTTTGGGAGTTACCGAGACACAGATAGAAGTGAAAACAAAAGGTGTGGGTCAGGTAGCCTGTACACAGTGAAGAAGAGAAGATGAGAGGACATATAGGTCAGGGCCCTGACAGTTTGCACGTAGAGGAGGAAGAATTGGCCAAAGAGCAGGAAAGGTGGGACAGAGTAGGAAGAGGACTGCCAGGAGAACGTAGCGTCTCCGAAGCCAAGGGAGGAAGCCCTGGACGAGAGCGCTGTTTGCTCATAGGATTCAAGAGAAAGAAAGGCGGAGAAGCATCTGTCAGATTTAACCACTCAAGGGTCATTGAGATCTCAGGGGGAACAGTTGCTCTGAAGGGATAGGAAAGTAAAATCCAGAGCAGGATGAGCTGCAGAATGGGTGGGAGTTACAGAGCAGTAGAAAATAAGCGTAGACAACTCTTCCAAGAAGCCAGTCAGGAGAGAGACCAGAGATGGAGAAAGACATGCAGTCAAAGAATGGTTTGTGTTTCTCTTTACTTTTCATTTTAAAAATGTTCAGACAGACAGAAAATTGGTAGCATATACCCATCACTTAGATTGAACAATTACTAACGTTTTATTTTGCATCATTTTATTTTTGCGGAAGTGTTTCAAAAGTAAATCACAGACATATTTCCTCTGTAAATACTTTGATATGCTTCTCTGAAACATAAGGACTTCTCAGGATAAGAAAATTGCTGATAAATTCCTTACTATCACCAAATACCTAATTAGTGGCATAATCAGGTGTCCCCAGTTGCCCTCAAAGTGTACGTTCAAGCCAGGATCCAGGCAGTGCCAGACCATGCATCTCTGCAATTGAGGGGGTGTTTTGTGTTTTGTTTTTGTTGCTTTCCTGAGAAACTTTAGCACATTTAAGCGCTGTTGAGAAGCTGCTAGTGGAGGGAGAGAGGTTGAGGATCCTGGACTGAGGGGGAGGATGCCCAGGAACCCGACAAGACTGGTCCCAGTGTGACTGGAGAGACTGCTCTTAGAAGGGGATCCACTGTGCAAGCACTGAGTGTCTTCACCTGTTTGTGTTGCTGTGAGGAATACCTGAGCCTGGGTGATTTATAAGGAAAAGAGGTTTATTTGGCTTGCAATTCTGCAGGCTGTACAAGAAGCATGGCGTCAGCATCTGTCTCGAGTGAGACCCTCAGGAAGCTTCTACTCATGTTGGAAGGCAGTGGGGAGCTGGCATGGCTCGGTGAGAGGCGGGGAAGGAGACTGGAAGGCCCTTTTCCGTAAGCAGTTCTCCCCATGGCACCAAGCCCTTCATGAGGGACCCACCCCCATGACCCAGTCACCTCCCACCAGGCCCCACCTCCAACATTGGGGATCACATCGCAACGTGAGGTTTGGAGGGGACATATATTCAAAGTGTATC
Source organism: Colobus angolensis palliatus (assembly GCF_000951035.1). Classification (NCBI taxonomy): domain Eukaryota; kingdom Metazoa; phylum Chordata; class Mammalia; order Primates; family Cercopithecidae; genus Colobus; species Colobus angolensis. Next base: position 4,080,068 of record NW_012119932.1, read on the forward strand.
ACTGGGAGATGCGGCTACCGGAAGTCAAGCCATTCCCCTCCCATGGCACCCTTTTCCACCTGAAATAGGATAACTTGCACACAGACGAGAACCAGGCGTCTCCACTCCGCGATGCAAAGTCAGCACCACCCATGGTACCAGGCATATGATGGATGCTCAATATGTATTTTAAGTGAATGTATGAAAAAAATTTTTTTTTTTTGTTTTGTTTTTTTTTGAGACAGGAGTTTGCTCTGTCACCCAGGCTGGAGTGCAGTGGTGCGATCTCGGCTCACTGCAGCCTCTGCCTCCCAAGTTCAAAAGATCCTTCTGCCTCACCCAGCCTCCTGCGTAGTTGGGACTGCAGGCATGCACCACCACACCTGGCTAATTGTTGTATTTTTAGCAGAGACAAGGTTTCGCTGTGTTGGCCAGGCTGGTCTCAAACTCCCGACTTCAAGCTATCTGCCCACCTTGGCCTCCCAAAGTGCTGGGATTACAGGTGTGAGCCACCATACTCGACCTCTATGAATGAATATTGAGAGTGATGAGGGGATTTTGAGGTTTGATGAAAATGGAAAAGGTTCATAAGGTAGATAACACTTCATACTACTTTTTATGTGCCAGACTCTGCTCTAAAAACTTTGTAATTAACTCATTTAATCATTAAGTACTATTATTACCTCCCAGTTTCCAAATGCAGACCAAGAGGTTGAATGCAGACCAAGAGGTTCCTTACCTGTGTGTCCCAAGGTCACACAGGTAAGGAACACGGAGCTGGATCGGGGGGCTCCTAGCTGTGCAGCATGACTGAGGCTCGTGAGACCGCGGCTAACACTGTCGCTGTGAATCCACAGTCTCCCTGGTTCAGGGCTGACCTCCAGCGGCTGGTGTGTGGAATCCTTGGAGTTAGGCCCACTGGTGTTATGAATTTGTGCTGAGCATTCTCTGGGTCAACTGGGAGAATCCACCAGGATTCTCATTCAGGCCTCTTTGTGTCAGCATCTGCCTACCACAGCGCATCGTGCTAGAGAACAGAGGTCCCTAGCCCAGGCATTCACAGACCCAGTTAAATGTTCCTCCACTGAAAATGCAACAGTGTGCCCCTTTCCCAGTGCTTCCCCCCAGAAATTCAGTTAATGGGTATAATTTTCTCTGCTGCAAAATTTTAACCCATTAATGCTTTCTAAACCTTTGATACCACCTGCAGCTTGGCAATACTGCAATCTAATAAACTTTGGTATGACTTGTGGGTTTGTACATGTTTATATTCTCAGGAGTTTTAGGTATTCATCAGAGAGCCCCATAGGTGAGCAGTACATTTGAGAACAACTGCGTGTAGACTTGGTGATAAAGTAAACAGACTTTTTTTTTGTTTTTGTTTTGTTTTGTTTTTTGAGATGGAGTCTCACTCTGTCACCCACGCTGGAGTACAGTGGCACGATCTCGGCTCACTGAAACCTCCGCCTCCCGGGTTCAAGTGATTCTTCTGCCTCAGCCTCCCGGGTAGCTGGGATTACGGGTGTGCACCACACCTGGCTAATTGTTGTATTTTTAGTAGAGATGGGGTTTCACCATCTTGGCCAGGCTGATTTTGAACTCCTGACCTCGTGATCCACCCACCTGAGCCTCTGAAAGTGCTGGGATTACAGGTGTGAGCCACCACACCTGGCAAAGTAGACAGATTTGATCTGTCTCTTTTCAATGTAGTAATTTAGCTAATCTGTAAGGTAGGGAAGGTATAGAATGTAATCTGTATGGGTGTTTTTTCCTAAGAGGGGGGCAACTAGTCGATGATTTGCTATATAATATTCAAAAGATTTCTTTACCATATTTGTAGCATTGGTTCTTTTCCATGAGACATAGCCATCTGTGGCTCTGTACGCAACTTGAATCAGAGAGACATGGCAGGATTCTGTAAATGTAGTCCATCATGAGAGCGCAGCAAGGGGTTGAGCAGCAAAAGCAAAACTGGTGTGTGCCCCAGGGCAGGGACTGTCTTGTGGGCCTCAAAAATAACTGCCTCAGAGCAGACCCCACCCAGTACATGTCTGTATGTCAGTTTGGAGCACAAAACAAGTGTAACATTAAAATTTCTTAACAGTTTTGAATGAAAATAATCATTATCATCTTCAGTATAGTGTAGTACACAGCATCGTGTGAAGTATTTTGACATACTCTTATCTGTAACCCTCAAAACAACCCTCAAGGTAGGAATTAGGCTCTTTTTTTGGAAAATGAAGCTAAAATGTGGAGTGATTTGGTAACTTGCCCAAGATCTCACAGCTCATAAATGGAGGCACCAGGACACACATACACGCCTTTCTGACTCACAAACCTATGTTCTCTCTACTGCACATAGAGACTGGACTTCCTCAGTCTGCATGTTTGAAGGCCCATCCAACCACCTTTCTACAGAGGCCAAGAACTTTTTATTTCTCTAGATCAGATGTGAGAAATTTTCTTTTCACCCAATGGCTATTTACTACCTGTTTTACATTAGCAAAACTCAATTTATTATATTTTGAAAGGAAATAAATAGAAAATGTTTCACTCATCTAATTTCAAATAACAAGGTGAAACTCTCCTCAGGAATTACGTGAGATTAAAATACGTAGGTCAGTTACTGTCAACAATAACAAAAAAGGGAAGACACAGCTTTAAAACTTGCTAAAACTCTAGATGGCAAAAATCAAAGTCAGGTACCAATGCTGTTTATCTTTAATGATCAAAACTGAAGACTTTCATTCTTAAGGTGGTTAAGTATTATCAGAATTGATTATTAACAGTATTTACAACTAAAAAGTTTGAAAGGACATTCTAATTACTTTTGTATTTTTTATAAAATGCTCATTGTAAAAAAAAAAAAAAAGAAAATGAAAAATTCAAGCAGTATAGAAAAAAAGATCAGAATTCCCTCCAACTGCATCGTCAGCATCTCTGAATATGCCCAACATGTATGGTGCTTACAATAATTGAATCTCACCATTTGTGCTGTTTATTATCCTGGAGATTTCACACATGTGTCAATGGACATAGAGCTTTTTTGAAATATTCCTTCCCCATGATTTTAAAGGAAGGAAAACCTTAGCCTCCTTTGGAAAGTGCAGAGGGACCCCTGTTTTGTGAAAATCTGCTCTCGGGGAGAAGTGGCTCCATCTTGTGGCCCTCTAGAATGTGGTCATGAAAAACAGCCAAGGTCGTGTTGTGTTTTTGCAACTCTCCTCAGAAATGGTGTCAACCCTGGGCTTGTCCAGTTAACTTGGTGGAAACCAGCAGGAACCAGGCAGTCCCCATCTGCTGGCAGAGCAGGAGTGAGGGTGCTGTGGTCGCAGGGGTTGCCCCCTTCTCCCCTGCTCTCATGGGAAGCTTAGCTCAGCCCTCCCAGCTTCTAACACTGGAGTCTCCACAATTTCCTCTTTAATCTCGACTTCAACAATGTTAGAGAAGCTAATTTTAGCGGCCAGGTCGCTCTGCCTCAGTCCTGTAGTCAGGGCTTTGGGGGTAGAAGGCAAAGGTGCTAGATGGAGTGTAATATCCCTTCAAAGGAATTGGAGAAAGACAGTCACATGTCCTCTTGCCTTACACTATCATATCCAAGGTTTGACCTTACAAATTCCATTTGGAATGTTGGAAAAAAATTGGAGATGAAATTGAATGTTCTTTTCTGTGTAGATATGGTGAACACAGATGTGATTGGTAAGCAGTACAAATGTGGCCATTTTCTGTAAATAGGACCCTAATGACTGGAGGTTTTCACTTTGTGTAAACACCATAGGTGTATGTATTTTACATCTAAGGAAGCAATCTTTTGATTGGATTTTTTTTCCTTTTTTTTCTCTCCTATGCAGTACATAGTGGAATGTCATGGGATCACCCTTCTTCCCCAATTTTTGGGCATGTACCGGCTTAATGTTGATGGAGTTGAAATATATGTGATAGTTACAAGAAATGTGTTCAGCCACCGTTTGTCTGTGTATAGGAAATACGACTTAAAGGTGAGATTGATTTTTATGAATTTTTGTGAAGTAACTCAAGCTTACTCTTCTACATTGTAAATGTTGTCATTGATCATCAAAAATGCTTTGGAGCCACTCAGCACTTAAAGCTATCAGACAAGTAGCAGTGTATTCCTTCCTTTGAGGCAATAAGTGCTTGCTGGTCTCACCAAAAAACACTGGCACATGTTAGAGATACCACATCTACTTAAATATTCAAGTACATACCAGGCATTGTTCTAGGTGCTGGAAATAACGGTATGAACAAACCAAACCTGCACTCAGGGAGCTAACATTCTGGTGGGTAAAGACAGGCAGTAAGTAAAAGTAATAAGTTAGTCATAGAGCATACCCAAAAGTGGTAAGTGCTATAGACAGAATTAAAAGAAGGGGGGAGTTTTAAATAAGACTGTCAGGGAAGGTTCCCCTGAGAAAGATGACATTGGAGCAGACTTGAAGGAGATGAGGAAATGAGGTGAGGAAGCATGTTGCTGGCAGAGGGAACTGTAAGTACAGAGACCATTTCAAAGGCTTGGAGAGAAAGGGGGTCCCCTGGAAATTCTGAGAGTGGAATGACATAATCTGGCTTCTGGTATCACCAACTCAGGGGAGAATGTTCAAGTTAGGGGCTGAAAAACTGTGACTTGCCTTGAATGCCAAATCCTACTTGAAGGACTCTTTTTTTTTTTTTGAGACAGAGTCTTCCTCTGTTGCCCAGTCTGGAGTGCAGTGGCACAATCTTGGCTCATGGCAACCTCTGCCCCACTGACTCAAGCAATCCTCCCACCTCAGCCTCCCAAGTAACTGGGACCACAGGCATGCACCACCATGCTCAGCTAATGTTTTGTATTTTTTGGTGGAGGTGGAATTTTACCATGTTGCCCAGGCTGGTCTTAAACTCGTGAACTCAAGCAATCCACCCACCTTGGCCTCCCAAAGTGCTGGGATTATAGGCATGAGCCACCGCGCCTGGCTGGGCCAATTTTATAAATACATTTTTATTGGAATACCACCATGCCCATTGTTTCTGTGTTGTCTGTTGCTGCTTTTGTACTGTAATGGCAGAGTTGGGTAGTTACCACAGAGACCATTTGGGACCACAAAGCCTAAAACATTTACCCTCTGACTCTTTGCAGAAAAAGTTTGCCAAACTCTGGTCTCTGACATTTGGTTCTCAAGTTTTTTGGTCTCAACCCTTTCACACTCTTAAAAGAGGACCCTCAAAAGCTTTTGCAGATGTGAGTTGTGTCTGTGGATATTTACAGTATTAAAAATTAATATAAGAAATATTAGAATATGTAGTTTATTTAAAAATGAGAAAACCATTACATGTTAACATTTTTATGTATTTTCCAAAAGCAAAAACATTAATGAGACAAGTAGCATTATTTTACATTTTTGCAAATCTCCATAATATCTTGACTTAATATGAGACAGTTGGAATGTCATATCTGATTCCGCTGTCAGTCTGTGTGGTGTTACGCCGCTGAAGTATGTGAAGAAAATCTGAACTCACGCAATAATGAAGTTTGGAAAGTTGTTAAAGCATGTTTAACAACTTTTTTAGATAATTGTAGATATTCTTTGTTGATACTGTACCAAAGCTTGACAAGAGATAATTTCTCAAAGCTTAGTTACATTATGAAATCTGAAGTCACATCAGTGAACTTTCTGTACTCTTCATCAAAATCCATTGGTCTGTTTGCATGCATTGTTCTGAATGTGTGACTTTGTCAAGGCATGCACTTGCCATTTGGAACATATTGGTTCACTGAGTTATGTGCCTCTTCCAAATACTGACACATTTCATCATACAGTATCAAACAGTCATAACACTGTCACCACCAATGTCATCAGAAAAGTCTTTTACATATTGGGAAGCTGTCACACCCAGGGTGGTGGATACAAGATTTTTAAAAATCGGTTTTTTACTTGGAATCTCACATTTTATCACTGGCCACAAGCCCTGTCAGTTGTTTTCTGTGAAATGACCGCATGTGGCAAGCACCCCAGCATACAGGCGAGCCTAGCAGCTTCATTCATTTTGTAGCAAATATCAGTCACATGCCCAGATCTGAATAAACATAGACTGTCATTGTTTTTTCAAGTAAAAGTGTTGTTTCGTGAAAAAGGTGGCTAGTTCAGCTCATAACTCAAACCATCACGAAAACAGTTAAGAAACTATTCCATCTTTATAAACAGAAGTGCTTTATGTATACTTCCCACACAGAATATTGGAAAGACGTGTATTCCTGAGTCTAGATTTGTTACATTTAATTTTATGCTTTCATGTGTTTACTAGATGCCTGCTTGTAGGAGACACCATCTTAGCCAGAGGTTCAGCTACTCGTACACAGCCCACAAGTCATAAAAACCAGGATGTGTGGCTTCAGAGGTTTCTGAAATGACGCTGGGTTTCTTTAATGATGCTGGTTTTTTCATTGGTTTTTTTTTTTAAATCACAGACACAACTAATACCCATTGGTGCCACTGTTTCGCTTATGCTAAACTGCTAGCAGTTCTTCCCACCATTGTGTTTGCAGTATTTATACACATATCAAGACGGTGAAAAAGGCAAATAATGTCTCAGTACTATTATAAAAATAGTTTTGACTTTGTGTAGTTTTGGTCTTGGGACCCCAGGGTTTGAACCATACTTTCAGAAATGCTAGTCTAAGTGAAGGAAATAGTCTAGGCTTGTCTCCTAACCTCTGAAGTCCCCACACACTGGATCCACTTCCCAAATACACCCTTGTCCTGTCCTGCCTCAAAGTCTTAGCCCAAGCCAGTCATTTGTGTCCCTGGAATTGCCCCTGAGGAAGTCCAGCCGCCCTCCAGGGCCCTTGCCAGCACCAGCTCTTTTGTGAAGCCTTGGTGGTACTACTCAGGGCACACAAGACTCTGTCTGACTTTCCCAGAGAAGAAAGCCAGAGTGACCTCTAAAGTCACATGTTGTTCTTTTATAACTTACTGACCTTGTCTAAGTTGCTGAACCTCTATGACCCTCTGTCTCTTCATCTATTAAAACAGGGATAATTTTACCTACATTTGCAGGGATGTTTTGAGGATTACATAAGATACATATGTGTCGTGTCCAGCATGAGGCATGGCATATGGGAGGTAATGAATCTTGATTGCCTCATTCATTCTCCTGATGTGTAAGTGTCTCAAGGGCAGGTATTTTGTTCTACTTAACTTTTTTTTTTTTTTTTTTTTTTAAATCCCCCTGCAATGCCTAAGAGAGTGCCTCAGACAAGTAGGCATCTGGTAAACATATCTTGGAGTAAATTATACTTGGAGATTGGATCTTCTAATTTTAATTTGCCTTGCTTTTCACAATTTCGTCTCCCTTTCTGGCTTGTGGCATAGATAAACTCTGTTCTTGCCAGTGCTCTCAGTTGTGATGGAACCTGTACATCTGGCATCATTTCATGGCTTAAACTCTTGGCCTTCCTTTTCTATTTTTGTTATAATTTTTTTATTGTGAATTAATTTAAACTTGGATGAGTTTTGTTGTTGTTCCCAAGCTAATGATCAACATTTACATACAGATGAAGCTTCCCTGAGAATCAGAAGCAGGGTGGATGCTATTGTAGGAGGGAGTACACACACACACCACCCCCCCAACAACTTGGTTAAGAATTCAAAGCAGAATAGTTTCTTCCTGTACCCAGCAGCATAGGCAGTGCTTAAGGATTACAAATGTCCCAATGTTAAAAAATATTTGGGAACACTCTTTGTTAAAAATCAGTGTGTAAAGGTAGCTACTTGTGATCCATATTCAGGAATCCCTAAAGGAAGGAAAGTAGACCATGGCGAGTAACAGTTGCTGGGCATGGCTGTGCAGAGGGGCTCGGGGTGTGATCATAGAATGGGTTCTCAGGTTTGCCTTCATGAATGGTTCACATTATCCATCTCCATCTGATGGGTTAGCTTGGGGCTGCTCTGACTCGCCCCAAGAAACATTAACATTTTCCTGGGCCAGCAGCAGCATCCCTCGGATCTTCCAGTCCTGAGGACACTGAGCACCAGGGCAATGGAAGATCGGCCCTGGGGAGACCCCCAGCGTGGTCTTGGCTCCCTTCCCCAGTGTGAGGAGTCTCTTCCGTTCAAGTTTCCGCATCTGTGAATTGCAGGAAGCACACATCCTAGTCAGTGCCTGAGCTGCTCGATGAAAGCCAGTAATCAAAAATTTTGATTTCTTTGCAAATGGCCAATCTAAAAGCCACTTTCACTTTTCCAAAGTCAACTGTAAGTTCATTTAATGAATGGCTAACCTAGGTAACCCAGGGCAATAGATGTCTATTCATCAGGTGGTTGAGAAGCAAGTGGCTTGGCTGACCTCATGGTAGTTAGGGGTGTCCAGTGCAGGAGGGGAAGGGAGCCCAGGAAACTGGCCTGCGATTCATCTCCAGCCATTTCAGTAAACACAGGACATCTGCTGTGTACGAGACACTGTGGTTGTCATCCGTACTGAAGAATTCACCGGACCATGTGTTTCCCACCTTTTCTTTTGAATTAAAATCTTCCACAAGCCATGGGAAGTTTCTCTGCTTGGACTCTACCCCTAAAGCCTCCCCGTCGGCCTCTGAGGTGGACTCAGGTCATCCTACACAACCCAGAGTTCTAAGGCAGAGTTTTGAACACGACTACAGTAGAGCACAAACTGCTGAGATCAAGGGCCATGTTTTCCTCCACTTTGTACCTCTGCACTCAGCATAGGGCCTGGCACAAAAGGGGTACAAATAACTGTGTGTCTTTGAAGAAAACTCCAAAGTAAATGGGGTCAGAGAGTGGCCGTGGAGGACTGATGTATAGCACGCAAGGAAAGAGTGTTCATCAGTAACTCTAAGACGGGAGAAAACAATGAGTGTTGCAGAAAAACGTCAGCAGGCAAGGATGTGCCCACATCTGGAAGACGTAATACAGGGAAAGAGGCACTTAACGCCCTGAGGTCCCACCACAGCCAGCTAGTGGGACTCTTCTTTAAGATAACAAGACTGACTATTTCTGGCAGTTGATAGAAGGAAGAAAGTGTGGGGCTGATCCAGTATTAAGTAAGTTATTGCTCAAGTAAGTGGTGGTCAGGTTTTCTAACTTCCAGCAGCTGGACAAGAACCACAGACACACAGGTGAGCATGATAGAGTCAGGGCTGGAGACGCGGCCAGTGGCCAAGAATACCTGCAGGGAGGGGGCATAGGCCAGACGGAGAGCCACGGTCAGGGAGGGGTGAGAAGCCCATTCCACATGGGCTGCGAAGCAGAGCAGGTGCTGAGCTGGTTCTTTGCTCCGCCCAGAGCCATTTTCATATTTTCCACGTGTGAACCCCAGTGCCTCCCATGTGCATGTTTTTATTATTTCTTTGTGTTTCAGGGCTCTACAGTGGCTAGAGAAGCTAGTGACAAAGAAAAGGTAAGTACCTTGCTGTATGTCTCCGCGAGTCCTGGGGGCATATCACGCACCCCCAAGCACCTTTGCTCTTTCTAGTCTCCTACCCCTGCCATTGCGATTCTTCCTGTTCCCTTCTGCTGCCACCAGCGAGAAACACTTTATTGACCCAATGAGAGTTCTACTTCATTTCTCTTCATCAAATTGTTGAATAGTGAAATAGTTATTTGTTGCAAGCATGATTGGAAGGAATATTCCACAAGGAACTTGCTCTTGAAAAACACAGCCACTGGTGCAGTAAACTTACAATCTAAAATGGCACTGACAGCTGAGAGTGCGTTCCTGCGGGTCAGGGATCCAGGACCTAACACCGTTTCACCAATATCAAACCGAATGTGACCCTGAATATGCTTCTTTGCATCTCTGAGTCTGCTTTCTCACCTGTAGAATGTTGGCTTGGATGAGCCTTAAACTCCTTTCCAACTATTAAGACATGATTCAAGTATTTTTTGCCTAAAAAAATAAGGATAAAAAGACTACATCTCTTTTTCTCTTTTCCTGGCTTATTGGACCTTAGGTCGTATTTGAGCCACATTTAGTTTACTATGCAAGATTATAGACAGAGTCAACTTGAAGGATTGGTTTGAATAGGAATTTAGAAAGTAGCTTCCTGGATGTAAACCTAAACTAACCCAAGTCAACACATGCTTATGTAAAGGGTACATGTGTATTCTTAGTTATGCCTGCCTGTCCCCTTGGGAAATGCCTTTTTCTTAACTATTCCATTTGAAAACAGAGCTCAAGGTCTTTGTTTCTTTTAGAATGATAGCAGTTTTGAGTTGAATTTTACAGATTTGCAAATCTGCTTTTGTTTATTCTTTCAGAGGTGTCTGTAAATATTTTTGTGGCTACTATCCTAGCTTCAGGAGCTAAAATAACAAGACACACAGACAGATCTAGCAGGGGATGCAGACCTTAAATAGGAAATGATGTTATCATAGGGCGAACACTCGGATGGGACACTCAGAGAGCTCTAGAGCACGTAGCAAGGGCCCCTGGCTCAGGCTGGGCAGGGTCAAGGAAGGGCTTCCTGGACAAGGTGATGTTCGGAAACCTGAAGGATCAATAGGAGTTAGTCAGAGGAAGAGCAGCAGGTGCGAGGGCATGAGAGTCAGGGTGGGGAGCATTTGGTGCATTTGCTACAGGGACAGGGAGGCCACGGAGGGAAGGAAGCCAGACCTGTCAGAGAGACTGATGAAGTAGCCTGGAGAAGATGGCTGGCCTGAGCTGGGATGTGGTGGAAGGGGATGAATTACAGAGAGATTTGGGAAGACGAATATACAGAACTGAGGGATTGAGTGCCGGAGGTGCCAGGGAGTGTGCATAGAGGAAAGGGGGTTAAGGAAGACCCCCTGGTTTCTGGTTTAGGCAGTTGGGTAGGTAGGTGTTCATTCCACTCTTTAAAATAGCAAACAAGAGCAGGAGGAGGAGTTTGAAATGTCAGTGCGGCGTCAGAACAGATATCCAGTCGGCACAAGAGGCTGCACAGGGGCTCTCAGCTGAAAAAAGAGTGTGGGAATCCTCCCTGGAAGGATGGTCGGCAGAGACAGGGAAGTGAGTGAGGTCACCCAGGAGGAATGTGTAGAAGAGAAGCATGTCTAGAACAAGCCCAGCAGAGTCAGGAGACACTGGGTCACTTACTCAGATATCGAACGTCTGTGACGAGCACACACTCTGCCAAGCATTGTAAGAAATGCCTCATGGAACAAGGCTGTTGTAGTCCCCATCCTCATGAAACTTTCACTCTAGTCATCTCCCAGGAACCAGAGAAAATGAACTTCCAGCGTTAGATGCTTTCGCGAGGCCAGGTAGGGATAAGAATAGAGAGTTGTCCAGGGACGTATCCACAGGGAAATCGCTGGGGACCTGGTCAGTGAGGGTGGGTGAGGACCAAAGCCAGACTGCAGCAGGTGAGGAGGAGAGAAGGAAATGGTGGAGGCTTCTTTGGCCATTTGCCCTTTTACTGTACATCAGTAAATGCACATTTTGAGATTTCAACCTTCGTGTAAACCCCCTCTAAGGCACCGGCTTTGGCCAGAAGAGGCAGAAACAGTGACTGTCGACTTCCATGCTGCCATGTGTGAATGTTTCTTCCAGGTACTGGAGACTGGGCAGGTATTTCAGTTGTAGCCCATGAGAAGCTCAGAGGCTAAATCTGGTTGAGTTTTTCTCCTTGGAGGAAATACCAGAGTGTGGACAGAGCCACACATGCTCTTCAGCATCGTACGACAGGCCAGCCCCTGAGTCACATGATGCCCCATGTTGGTGGCTCTATTTTTACTTTCTTCCAAAGTTCCTCGGGACTACCACTATCAGGATTGTTTTCCTTCATTCATTTTGATTTCTTCAGGTTCAGTCAGCAAGGGCTTGGTCTGCTCTGATGTAAACACTGCCAACAAGGACAGTTACAGCTAATGGTGTGGTTGCTGCTGAAGCCTAAATCATAAAACAAAGGCACACAGAAAGGAAAGAAAACCACATGTATTTGACTTCCTATAGTTGTAACAGTCCTTGCGAAGCAGGACATTCACTTTCTATCTTCCTTTCCACTGTTCCACCTATAGGACTTAACACGCTTTCCAGAACCCCATGGCATGAACCAGAGTTCACTGCCCTCCTCACCAAAAAATGTTTAGCCCCTTTATTGGTGTAGCTTTCTATGAAAAGAGAATAATAGAATTTGTTTGAATGAGAACTCATCTTTCTAGGACTCTGCTAGAATGTTTTTATCCTGTATCTAATATGAACATGTAGCCATCATTTCTTGAAACATCTTCCTAGGAGGTAGGCTTAGAGACAGTCACAACTGGCACTGGTTGAGTATAGACTATATGCCAGACCATTTTAAATTGTACATGAATTATGTCATGTCATCCTTACAGTCACTGGATGAGATTGGTGCTGTCATTACTTCCCTTGAGTGGATGAAGTTGCGTAACTGACAGGTTTAGTAACTTCATCCAGGGTCCTACAGTTAGGAAGTGACAGTGCCAGGGTTTGAGCCTGGGGTCACCGGCACCAGAGCACGCATTTCTAACCACTATGCCACACTGCCTTGTAAATGTTTGGGAGTTCATGTCTCTCCTTTCCCTTAACGGCATATTATCAAAAAGTCATGTTAATCCCATTAATTGTGAAAATGAGGAAAAAGTTACTGCATTGACAGAAACGTTTCAGAGTTAAATATGGTGCTGAAAGAGTTGATTCTAAAACTTGATTTTTTTTCTAAAATAGTAAAATGAATTACTTGGTTTCATACTATGTTAACAAAACAATTTGTATTTCCTCTATTTGAAGAGCTTGAGCATTTTTGCTCATACTTTCAGATGTACATATTTGTAAAACTTGTACATATAATGCAGTCTTTATCACTGTGTCTTACACTGTGCAAACATTAGAATTGTCTGCACAGTTGCCCTGAGGAAGAATCAATGCCCTAGCCTTCTTTTTGGGGTTGAGGTGTATAATAACTCTTATTCCAGAAGACAGAGGCCGCATAAAGCCACCCCACCCACCTTTCTGTATTAGAAATGCTCACTTGGGAAGGGAGAGAGGAAATAGCTTGAAGATGTGGAATGTCATTGGTAAATGATGGAGAGTGTGCCTGCCTTGACAGTAGGGTAGAGATCAAAATGTACCTTCATTCACACACAGTAAAAGGGCAAATGGCCAAAGAAACATCCACCATTTCCTTTTCTTCTCCTCACTTCATCACCTGCTGAAATCTGGCTCCCACCCACCCTCACTGACCACGTCCCCAGCGATTTCCCTGGGGATACATCCCCCAGACAAGAGAGGGAGGAGGCATTTGAAATATCAGGGTGGCGTCAGAACAGAGATATCCACTAGGCACAAGAGGCTGCACAGGGGGTCTCAGCTGAAAACAAAGGGCTTGGGAATCCTCCCTGGAAGGATGGTCAGCAGAGACAGGGAAGTGGGTGAGGTCACCCAGGAGCAGTGCGTGGAAGAGAGAAGCATGTCTAGAACGAGCCCAGGGGAAAGTCGTCATTCGTGACTCGGTAGAAATCATGCTTCTCTCTCTGATACGGCAGTGTTTTGTATAATCTAGAAACATTTGTTAAACTGAAATAGATCAAATAAAATGTATTAATAGAGCCAACCTCTTAAAAACATTTTTAACTGTTAAAAAAAGTCCTTGCTTTCCCTTTTCTGCCAACTTTTGGGTTTTCTTTCCATGATCAGTTAGGATTTTTGACTCTTCCAAAAAGCATACCATTCATTGTGTTCACAAATCATAAATGCTCCTTTTTATGATCAGACATTGGGGGAAAAAATGCTATCAAAACAATCTACTGGTTCCTCTGGTTTGAAATATTTGGGGAAGGCTAAAAACACTTATTTTCTACATTTTAGCCTTTTATAAATGAAATGATTTGCAAAAATATTATTTTCATTGCTATTATATATAACTATATTCCTTTCCAAATGACCGTTATGGTACAAAGAACAATCTTTCTAGAGGGCTGACCTGCTGGCTTACACCTGTAATCCCAACACTTTGGGAGAGGATAGCCTGAGCTCAGGAGTTCAAGACCACCCTGGGAAACATAGCGAGACCCCCAACTCTACAAACAATACAAAAATTAGCTGGACATGGTGGTGCACACTTGTGGCCCCAGCTACGTGGGAGGATTGCTTGAACTCAGAATGTTGATCACAGCTGCAGTGAGCCGTGTTCACACCACTGCATTCCAGCCTGAATGACAGCAAGACCCTGTCTCAAAAAAAAAAAATCTGCATAGAGAATCTCTGGTGACATAGTTTAATTAGTAATCTCAATTCTTATTCTTCCCAGGTTTTCTTTCATATGAGTCATTATAACTGTTTTAATTTTCCATACTTTTAACTTGTTGATGACAAGTTTTGAAACTGTCATTTCAAATATTTAGCGATATAGGTGCAGACAAGTCCCATCCCTTAGATTTTAGCTTGACATGTAATTAGTGTGATTTGTATTAGCATAATCATGAAGATGGAACTGAAGGAAATAAGTTATATTCTAACAATGGAATCACTTTCATGGCAACAAGTCCCAGAACATGCATGTACAGATGTCTTGAGGATTTTTTTTTTAAGAGCAGAACAGTGCTTTAAAAAAAAAATAACCATTGTCAAATTCTGACAGCTGCTATGACTTGTTTTATTCTTTAATTCTTTCCTTTTTAATGGAAGGGCATCTCCCATTCATGGCTCCAGCAGTTTCGCCTCCTCTAAATGAGACAGAGAAATGCGAACCTCCCTGGTGGTCGATCTTTTCACAGCTGCGCTGCAATTCCAGTGTGACATCAAATTAGTAATTATAGCTGAGCAGGCTGCTTTTTACAAATGACAGTCTTAGCATGCTGCCTGCTAGCAAGCGACTCAGCAGGGGACCTAGGGAAGTAAAAGAAAACATAACTGGACTCACTTGATTTCTGGGGGGTTTGACCTGACTCTTTAAAAAGCCCATGTTCTTGAGAGAGAGAGTCCTGGGGATTTACACAAATATGCATTTTGTTCATCATCCTGCACAGTTCTTCTCAAAAGTCATGTCTGATTTTATTAGGTAAAGTAAAGCGTGTGTAATGGAGCCATAGGGTCACAATAAGAAGATTCCTTTTAACATACAGCCTTCTTCCTGAAACCCATTTGAAAGAAAACAGCTGCCCTGCAATTGGCATTTGTGTAACTATATTGGCAATAATCATTGTTGACACTTTGATAATGGGCTACAAAAAGCCGCCTTGTCGATTCTCAGGCACTGTGAATTGCACCAGCAATTAAGTGACTGTCACCGTCTCTGACATTTTACCTATTACCAACTGAGGGTTCGAGAGGATTAATCATTAATACCCTTACATCTAAAAATGCTTTTCGAAACCAGTGTTCAGCATTTCTTTTGTGGTCTTTAAATTGTAACAAATTATAAGTAATTACTACCTCTATCTGGTCATCTGGGTTGCCGTTGAAGCGAGGTGGCCAGGGTGGCGGGCTCCCCAAACGTGACACAAAAGCACAGCAGCATATCCTTCTGGAAATCTTTATTTGCCGCTCAGCTAAAAAGTGCCTCCTTTTCCACTGTGGGCGGATCATCGGTTAAAGGGGGGTTGTCAAGCTTTTTAGGCCTTCAATTCAGCTAATGCTTTAACCGCCTTCTGTAAAATTCCTTTTCTTCCGAGATGGAAGGGAATCATTCCCCTTTGCCAGCCAGTGTTAGTATGGACACCAATCCTACTACCCAAAGTGCAGGGGAAAGTTTCCCATTAGGGCAGAAGCAGGGCTTCTTTCTCAGACCTTAAAGGCAGCACCACTAACATCCACCTTCTGGACCAGAGACATTTTATAAAAGGGAGATTTGGGTGAAGGACTCCAAACAGAGGGTTAGGGGAGCTGAGTCCTAGCCCTGGGGGCATGGGCTGCATTAATGGTGTTTGAGTATAGGTCATCTGACTTTGTCCTCATTTGTAAAATTAAAGGATTTGCCTGCGTCATTGGTCCTCATGCTTTAGTGTTGGTGAGAATCTCTTGTTTCAAATGAAGCTTTCCTGGATCTTCCTCCAGAGATGTGGTTCAGCAGTTGTCCCCACTTGGAGAAGTCCTGGCCTGACCATGAGTAACATCTTCTCTGTTCCAGATATATGTAGATTAAGGTGATTGCTATGATTGATAGGGAAAAAAATGTTCTGTTCAGCAGATATAGATAAGAACCCCCTATGTAAACCGTGAGGGGTGTTCTGGGATTGAAGTTTTAAAGCTTCATTTAGAATTTTTCTTAACTGGTAAGCATGGCACGTGACAAAAAGAGGATCACATGCAGTGACTCTTGTAAACACTTCCCAGATTTTCACTCAGATGACAGCATTAAAGTCCTCAGGGCTTTATGACTTATGGCTTATGGTGCTGTATCAGCTCTCATTTGCCTCAGATTAATCTTTATCTCACTGGAATGAAATCAACTCAGAGTATCCCAAGCACACATGGAGCATTGCTGTTAGATATGGGAATGTTTTTAAGCTAACAACTCTTAGTTGGTTCTAGAAAAAGTTGGGGTGGAGAGAAGACTTCTAAAATTTAGTATGTGGTCTGAATTTAAGCCAGGTTGCTACAGATGTATAATTCTTAATTAAATAGTGATCTTTAATATGTTAGTTTAATATGTTAGAATTAAACCAGAAATCTAGAGGAGTTAGCAAACTCCTTGAGTATTTAGCCTTTGACATTTCTTAGATTATCACCATAGACATCTGCGCACCAGAATCTTCTGTTACGACTGGAACAAACCCATCCTGTAGGTCCTGTTTGGTAGGTCTTGTATGCAGTTCAGCTGTCATATCCCAGTTTGTGGAGGAAGACCAAACCGTCACCTTTGACATCACCACATAGAGTTGTGGTCATAAAATATGACAGTATTAAAAAAGGAATAAATTTCACTTTTTACATATTAGCCTGAGGGAAAATTGCCAACAGCTAGGTTTTGCCAGCCCTAACAGTTGTAACTTAAAAATTACAATAGCGCTTCTCCAGTTTCGCGTGGCTTGCTTACAGCACTGTTTCACAAGTATGTTGAGGTATATTTTCTTTCCACATTTATACATAAACAGATTCAAAATAAAAATTATAAAATGTTCACATCTGGATGCCAGTCACAGATGTGCACATTCCCACTGTTTTCACTGTGAAAATTAGAAGTTATTAATGACCTCTTAGATCATTTCTCAAACCATGAACTTGTATAGACATTCTGCTTATGTAGTTAAAGAAGGTTGGTATATGTACTATTTGTGCAAAACCACCCTTTTTCTTTGCTACTTCTGTATGAACTTTCTCCATATCCACTAATTTGCCTTTTCACGTATCAAATTTGTGGCTTAGATGTTCCGAGAAGCAGAACTGATTTTATTAGAAATCCCTAGCATCTCTTATTACCCCAAAATTGATACCACATATGATGTTATTCCATCAAATTATTTTTATCCTAGCTCTAACATAAGGATTACCTAAAATTCCTTCCCTTATAGAAATACTTGTGAATTATGTTTTCAGTTCCATAGACTCTGATTTTTATGAAGATTTTTGCAAGCACAGCGAAAGGGGTTTTATTTTTTGCAAGTTTATTTTCATTTGGGTGAGCTTGGAATAACAAGTAAATCAGGAACACAAGCAGTTCTAATATAACACAATAATTACTACATATTTTTTATGTTGAGCATTCAGCTCTGAGTGTCACAGTAACAGCGCATCAAAAGGACACCCGGCAGCAGTCTTTGACATTGAGGCTTACAATTAGACTTAAAAAATAAATAAATAAATAGGTTGCCAAATGAGCATATCGAACAAAAAATTCATTTCATTCTGAAATACAAGTCCTTTAATCACAGAGTACTATGATATGTATTATCCCTTGCATTAAAACCTAGTGCCAAAATCCTGTTTGCATTAGACACTCAAGTGTGACTGACTGCATTTCTTCTTCCCAGTAAGGTTTCCATCCAAACTGAAATGAAAACTTGGCTCTATATTATAAAGATTTTTGCTCTGTGCGTTTTAGGTTCATGTATTTTCTATTTCCGGTTATTAATGGCCATTTACCCCATACAGTTCACTCTTCTTGTGTAATTAAAGTTTAGAATGATCATTCAAAATCCAATGATACTTTAGTTTGAAACATAACTTTAAACAGAACTCAGACTATAGTTTGAAATCTGTGATTTTTAAAAATTTGTGTCATCTAAAAGATAGTTTTTTTAAAATCTCACTAAAATTTCATATAACTTCTGGCTTTACTAAACCTTAAAATACCCGGTATTGCTAAACTCCATATGAATGACAGCATTTATACATCAAATCACAGAACCTAATGAAATAAGCACATATATACATACACAAATGAGTTAATTCCCACTTGAAACAAAAAAGCATTTAACTCCTTTTGGTAAACACATTGTTTTGGTTTTGGTTTTGGAGATTCTGCAAAGGTTCTTAGTCATTTGGAATTTTTACGCATAGAAGTAGTAAACAATATTAAGCAGGAATTTTTTAGGTGCTACTTTTTAGCTCCTTTTTTTTTTTTTTTTACCAGTTCTGGGAAGCCAACAGTGCTGCATCTCCTTTGCTCTCATGGAATTCTGTAATTTCTATACCACAGGTCTCTGCTAAAAGGCGGCATGTGTTTAGAAATTCTAAAAATGAGGGCTCTAAACTTGGTAACTGTCCTGATACGTTTTCCCTTTTTTAATCCCAACCCCCTGGCCAAATCTGTCCTTAGAGATCATTTATATCTTTTACTGAACCCTAGGGAACAAGTAATTCTGTTGAGAGGCTTTTATCCACTGAAAGCCTTACGCATGTGTTGGTTATCTTCAGGCTGTGACTCAGCCGAGTGTGTATCTCACTTCTCACATTCATGTTGTGTCTTAATGACACACAAACTATTTTTGACCATGACCTGTATTATCACACAGTGTGTTTCTCACTGTTGACTTACAGTAGACTTGCTGAGGCCTGTGATGCTGTGTTTTAAAAGCCAAAAACTTTTCAAAATGAGGGAGAAATGTCTACAATAAATGTATTATATATACACAAATGTTTATAATAAATTTTCTTTTTACAACTCATGGCAAGCTAAATGTTCCCAGTGAGTTCACTGCTCCCTGGGAGTGAGTTCACTGTTCCCTAGTATTTTGGTTATATTTTCTGGCTACTAAGATTTCAGCTTGTGGATCTTTGCTTTAGGTCAGCAAAAGAGCATGCACTAAATTACCCACTATTATAATGTGCTCACTGAGAAAAACTAACCCATGGAAAATTAAGGTAAGACAAAAGTCAGCAAATTGCTGTCTTTGGCCAGATATGTAAAATCATTACATCTTATTTCATATATTGAATAAATATCATCAGTTGCAGATTATTACTTCAGGAATTTAACCAGTCCAATTTTTATTGTAAGATAGGATCATTTTACTCTCATTTGGGTTTCAGTTTAAAAAAGGTCTTTTCAGTGAGGTTTCTTACTAGGAATAGCTTTTGCAGGTGATCACAGAGGTTTTTCTAGCCAGGAGAATTCACAATTGAGGTTTGCAAAGCAGAGTAGGGAACTAGAGCCACCAAGGCAGGGAGGTCAGCCTCGGGCCGTGTCACCTTGGATGCGTCGTCTCTCACGTACCCTCTGTGTTCCCCGTGCGTCCTGTGTAGTGAAATGAAACATTAACCTTGCACTCATGTGTGGTATGTTTGTCTGCAGTGTGCAGTAACAAAAGTGTCTTCCAAATTTGAAGGCAGTATGTAGGTAATTTATGTGACATGTTTGTAACTAGCAGATAAAACCCAAAAACCAAGGAAATTTTAAACATCGTTTAAATCAAGCTTATCCAACCTGCAGCTCACGGCTGCGTGGGACCAGGACAGCTTTGAATACGGCCCAATACAAATCCGTAAACTTTCTGAAAACATGAGTTTTTTTGTGATTTTTTTTTTTTTTTTAAGCTCATCAGCTCTCATTAGTGTTCAGTGATTTTATGTGTGGCCCAAGACGATTCTTCCAGTGTGGCCCAGGGAAGCCAAAAGATTGGACACCCCAGGTTTAGGTTACTGACATCATAAATTGGTTTTTTTTTAATCATCCGGGTATCAACTAGAAGATATCCTAAGTTTAAAGACCCTATTTTATTAGAAAGTTGGGAAAGAAGAAACAAACGTAGCAAGTTGTTATTGCCAGGCACTATGTGCTTTGTGTCATTTGATTTACACACTAACCCTATTACGTAGGTGCAGTATTATTAATTTCCCATTATGTAATTAAGGAAACTGAGGTTTGGGCAGATAAAGCAACTGGCCCAGAACATCACAGCTAGTATTAAAATGTTAAATATGCCAATATACTTTTTAAAAGAAAAATATTGCTCTGGATTGATCAGCGATGAGCTTTTTCTAGATCCATAAACCATACTTGAGAACATGACTAGCATGTAACAACGTTTGTGTATAACACTGTGGCAGGCACCATTTTGGCCTTTTTACATGTATGAACTCATGTAATCCTCACAACCCTGTGTTTGCAGATCCCTCTTTAAAGATGGAAAACCAAGCCACAGAGAGGTTGGGTAACTTGCCAGAGTCACATAGCTAGTAATTGGAGTTGCAGAGCTACAACCCAGGCAGCCTGGATCCAGTGTGTTCTCATAACCACAGGCTTCATTCTTTCTCCTACATGGAAACCTGAGCCATGCCAAATCGACCTGGGGTCGGGCATCACCCCACATGACAGCGAAGGGCTCATTTTATCCGAACGGGAAGCAGGAGAGCCAGGCTGCAGGGGGAACAGTGTCCCTCTGCTGATGCCTGTGGCTGTGTTTGTGCATTTACACATCACATTAGCGGAGATGAATGCCACTTGGAATCCAACCCACCACAGCAGATTACCTCATGCAAGAGAGAAAACAGTCCTGCCTGTGCTAGCCTGGCTCTGCGCTGGCCTGTATTTACTCACGGGGCCTCAGCTGGCCAGGGCCTTGGGGCAGCTCTGGGGCCCCGCACTCGGGCAGGAGTCCCAGCTCAGGACTGGACACACGGAGGAGGATGGGGTGGGGAAGAGTAGTTCCCTCCCACACCCTCGACCCCTCCCAGCAAGTACAGAGGATCGTATAGCAATCACCCTGCCTTACTTAGAAGCTCTGATCTCCACAAAACTGGCCAGGGCTGAATTCGGAACAAATAAAGACTCGGCCTGCCGCCACTTCAGAAAGGTTGCTGACCGCTGGCTGGAAGCCGGCCTGGGAGAGTCCACAGCCAAGAAGCATTTCTGAGCTGTCTTTAGTTAGCCCTGGGGGTTTCCTCCACCCTCTGGCTGTTTCTGCACTGAACTAGAAAAGATATCAAAGACACTCATTAAAGAACCAGACCTAGTGACTATAAGCTTGGAAAACTCGAAGTGCAAATAATCCAGTGTTTAAAAGTAAAGGGTAGAATCATTAAGCTGTCGCTGCCCACAGTTAATTTTCTGCTGCTCTGCAGACGTCATCTTTGTAGGCAGTTTTACGCCAAGAGTTTATTAAGTTCATTAAATCATAGTATAATAGTTTTCCACATTTAAAAAAAAAACTGTTTCTAATACAAACACTGCTCATTATCAGAGGGATATATTGAAATTTCTTTTAAAAAGCTAAGCAATAAGATTTTCTTGAGAGTGAATCATTGTCAGGTGACCTAACCTTTGTCATCTCTTTTTGTTGTTGTTGTTGTTTGTTTTTGTTTTGAGATAGGGTCTTCCTATGTCACCCAGGCTGGAGTGCAGTGGCGCAGTCATGGCTCTCTGCAACCTTGACCTCCCAGACTCAGGAGATTCTCCTACCTCAGCCTCCCAAGTAGCTGAGATGACAGGCACACACCACCATGCCTGTCTCATATGTTTCATTACTTTTTTGTAGAGATGGAGTCTCACTATGTTAGCCAGATTGGTCTTGAACTTCTGGACTCCAGTGAACCTCCTGTCTCAGACTCCCAGCATGCTGAGGTTGCAGGTGCGAGCTGCCATGCCTAGCCTATCTTGTTCTTAATAAAAACAGTTAAACTTTTGTTTAAAAAAAAAAAAAAAAAAAAGCCTTTCACCCTGTAATAGCCGTTTACATGCCCACAGTGATGGTGCTGGGGGTGGTGACGGTGATTACAAGCACCACTCACTATTTGAATCTGTCACATGGTTTCTGGTTGAGTTCCCAGCACAACTCTACCTCAGCAGAATGGCTAAAGTTCCCGTCTCAGCTCATCACTCCGCAAACTGGGAGACCTTAGTTAAATTGCATAATCTCAGTTTCCTTGAATGTAAAACGTGAATAAGAATAATAGTTAAGGTTGTTGCAAAGACTAAAGGTAGATGACAGATGTGAGTAAAATGACACACACGAAGCGCTAAGCAGGGTACCTAAGGCAGCTGCAAGTGGTAGCGGCGGCGGTGTTTTCCCCCTTCTGCATCTATGGAAACAGGCTGGAGAGGTCCGGGAACCTGGCCCCTGGCCCCTGGCAAGCAAGGGGTGGAACCAGGATTGCCACCTCAGGATTCATGACCCCAAAACCTTCATGCCCCTGAGCACTCTGTCTTGCAGCAAGCATTTGGAAGGTTGGTATCTGTAGACCAGTGTTAGATTCCATGCTGGCAGCTGCCCTGCCGGGACCCGCCTTTGCCTCTTGATCCTTTCAATAAGCCCTTAAGTCTTTTAGCCAATCTGGGTGCCCTTTTTTGAACTTGATCCAATCTAAATACGTCCCTAGTGCCTGTGAAATTCACAAGTCAGCTTAGTCATAGAGTACAGGGTGTCCAGAGTTTTATGAGGCAGGATTATACTTTCCCTGTCACATGATGTAATTCTGCTGGGGTGAACCTGAAGTGGCATTCATCTTCATTAATGTGACTTGTGTTACAAACACACATCCAGCGTGTAATTTACTGCCTTGTCTGGGGTCTGTCATCTCTGCCTTCAGGTTTCTCACATTTATACAAAACCAGAAAAAACACCCTCTACCCTTCTTTTCTTACACATATAAAATGAGTTGTGGAATTGAGGCAGATAATCCTTAACACCCCCACCCACACACCTCCCATCGCCAACACATAATGACACAGAAAAATGCCCAAGGTGTCTGCTTGGAAAATTACGATCCTTCTCCATCTCCTGTTTTTGTGTGTAGGTCTGGCTTCAACCCTTTTTTCTAACGTGCTTGCAATTTTCTATTTTGGGCAGTGTTTATCTTCTCATTGCCCTCTGAGTTTTGTTAAACCTCAGAACCTTGCATTTCATTCTTGGTGAAACTTCATTATGTTTACAGTTCTAATAGGAGAGAAACCTTGTAATCTAGTGTGATGAACTCAAACATTTAATATTGCACAGTCTTCACATTCAAGGTTTGTCGGAGTGGGGGGTTCGTGTATTGCCTTATTTTAAAATTATTAATGACAGATTTAGGGGGTTTAGCAGGCACATCGTAAAATTTTGTGAAGAATGGCATTGTGTTTTCATTTCTTAAAAGACTCAATAACTCAGCATAAAAGTGTTTGAAATTATATCAGCCTCCCCTGGAATGTTAGTATTTATCTTTACATCTCACGTACACATCCTGCTTTATTTTCTACCTACTTGCTTTCATATCATTCTCCCGTATGAGATTACAAATTCCTTTACAGCAGAAATTGTGGCCTATTCATGTTTGCGTCTCTGTATTTGACTCACTCAGTAACTGCTTATTGAATCGAATCTTGACATTTCTGGGCCTTGCTGTACCTGCTTTGTAAGGATAATTCTATTTGGCTTATAAAGATTGTGGTTATATCTAATTCAAAGTTGCAAAACTGTTAAAACTTTCTCAAAGTTAGTAGCCAAAGCGACTAATTTAGAAATGCATAATTTATTTACATATGTCTGGGTGTAAATAGATGTGACTGTGTTGACATGCATGTCTATACTTTATAAATAGGAGGGGAAGTGAGCATGTGAAAGATTCAGGAGATGGACCCAGGGAAAGAACATTCAGGATGTTCTTTCGTTGCTCTGAATAAGGAGGGAGGAGGAACAGTGCCGGAGCCAGGAAGGAAAGCATGTTGTTTCCTCGGATTATTTTGTTTTCATTTGGTTCACACCTACGGAAAAGAGGACCATTCCAGATTCATCAACATACAGGGAAAGGCAGTACATGACATTGGATTTCTTTCTGCTGAAATAAACAAGCTATGGTTAGCTGAAAGTGGTGGGAGATTTTGAGCTTGTACTGAATGCAGGTTGTACAAAGTTAAATAGAATAATCCACAGTTTTAAAACTATATGCCTATATTCTGTTTGCCACAAATATAAGCTACAGTGTTTTCTGCTCATGACCCATGTTTTAATAGTCGCCCATTGCTTTGTGTTGGTTGGTATAAGTGCAGTTTACTTGTCAGCTCACCCTTTTGTTCATTTGTAAAAGGTAGAACTCTCATCTTAATACGTTTATGTTAAGAGAAGACCTTTTTTCTTTGATACTGTCCAAATGAGAAGAGAATTTCCTTCTTGGAGTGGTGAACAGGAAGGCTGGGAAGGGCAAATGGCTAACCTCGGACCACATGTTCTCCCTGGTGCAGAAAGTAGATATGATTATGGATGGGGCTGTTCTGAGACAAGATATGTTATTTGTAATGTGAGCCAAGCAACAGCTACCCAAAAGTGGGAGGAGGGATGGAGTTGGATTATACCAGTAAGAAGAGGGTTCCTGGGAAAATATTCCGAGAATACAAATTCTATACTTAGAAGACTTCTTGTAAGAAAGTCAATCTAAGAAAGCAGTCAGGTTCGTTCCTCTGAAAAACATGAAATGTGTTACAAAAAGCCTTATAATACGGAGTCTGTCTGACCCCCCACCCCACTGCTCCTAGGAATGCGTCCAGAGGTTGCAGCTCACTGGCGCCCCCCGGTGGTATTCAAGCTTTCTCCTATTTTATTGTTTGGGTAAGACCCCTGTGGTGGTGAACCGGGCAAACTTCAATGTCCAGGGTTGGAAGGTGTGTGTGGTTTTTTTAGGTTTTATTCAAGCTTCTTTGTCATTCTTTTTCTCATTTGTTTTAGGCCAAAGAACTGCCAACTCTGAAAGATAATGATTTCATTAATGAAGGCCAAAAGATTTATATTGATGACAACAACAAGAAGGTCTTCCTGGAAAAACTAAAAAAGGATGTTGAGGTAAGAACAGTCAATGTAGAGGCCATACTAATTGTATAAATATCAGCCCTGTTGGTATTTAGGAGCTTTTTAAACCATCTGTTTAAGTCTGCAATCAAGGCAAAAACCTGTATACTCTAAAGTCAGACATGAAAGTGTCTCATGTTACATGATCTGGTTTAAAGCAAACACATGCCAGTTTAGCAGCCCTCTCATTTAGGCGCCAAACACAAGCAAGCACCTGCTGTCATCTGCTGGGAATCCCCGGCCCCAGGTCACTGTATTCTGTATTGGAATGGCCCATGAAGACTGACCTGCCCACACCAGCCAGTTTGGGAGGGGCCAGGAGAGTACTGGACTCTGTGTCAACCAGCAGAGCATCTCAAAAACAAATACTCAGTCACTATTAGAGTCTTGGCACTTTCCCCTCTAAAACACATGTCAGTGCTAGTAAACATAGCCTGGATCACTTAATGCTTTCCTGTCTCCACCAGTCACTGCAAACCATGTCATGAGGCCCCAGTGAGGCCCCTTACACGTCTGGGACTAGCACAGAGGCAGCTTGGGACAGTAGGTCATAGGGGACAGTGGAGAGACATAAAACAGTGTCCAAGGGCTTTAGTCCATAATGATGGAGTTTTGCTTTAAAATACTGTACTAAACATTTAAAATGTACCTTTTCCTGTCATTTAGTTTATGATAAAGGCATTGCAGCTTTTCCATTGGATTTGTTCATTTAAGTCTTTTATAAATAAATCCAGGAAAAAAGATTATTTTCTTGGACTTCGTTGAGTTACAAAACAATGCAGTGGGAATTAGAATTTAGGCAGCTACTAAACTAAGGTTTTCTTAGCTGTTGCTTTCATTCATTTATGTACACTTCCCGGCACACCAGTACAGGGCTGCTACTTAGAGGCTCTGTGGGAAGATTGTCTTTTTCATGTCATTAAATGAAAAAAAAAGAGAAAAGAAAGAAAATGACTAAAGCCAAAGAGAATGAGTGTCATACATTTGTATTTCCCATGAAGACAGAAGCAGTATAATTTCTTTTTACTCTTCTAACAGTTCTTTTTATTACAAGAAACTCAGACTAAGTTATTAATAGTTAATATTTTTAGACCATAAATAAGTTTAATAAAATTTTTTACATTATTTTAACCTTTATGGTATACACACTTGGATTAGAACCTATATGTTGGTTATTTGTGAAGGGTGTAAGCATCTACTTTTTTGTTGCCATTGGTTTTAGAGACAAGGTCTTGCTCTGTTGGCCAGGCTAGAGTGCAGTGGCATGAGCATAGCTCACTGCAGCCTTGAACTCCCAGCTCAGGCAATCCTCCCACCTCAGCCGCCATAGTAACTGGGACTCCAGGCATGCACCACAGTGCCTGGCTAATTTTTGAATTTTTTTTTTTTTTGGTAGAAACAGGGTCTCACTATGTTGCGCAGGCTGGTCTTGAACTCCTGGCCTCAAGCAATCCTCCCACCTCAGCCTCCCAAAGTGCTGGGATTACAGGCATGAGCCACTGTGCTTAGCCTATAAGCATCTACTTCAAACAAAGAGATACAAGTGTTTGGTTTTCTCTTGCAACATTTTCCTCCAGTCTTTCATTAAGGAATGTTTAGTTTTCCTCAGTTGTCAGTGGTTATTAATAAAATGTATTAGTTAAGCATTTCCCCCTTGCTTTGGGATCTGTTTGATCCGACTGATAAGGATCCTTAGTAAACATACTCTTTTGGGTTTTTATTGATTAATCAGCAAATCTTTGATACTGACAAGAATATCGTTTTAGCGATTATGGTAAGTAGCCATTAGGCTTATCTGTGACCTATCAAAAAAATTTTTTTTCCGTTGGCAGTATATCACTATGATATTTAGACTCCAGAAATAATATAACTCAAGCAGTTTAAATTTACAGTTGAATTACAGAAGGATCCTCTTAGCTCTTTTGTTGTCTCTAATAATACCATTGATTAGAGGACTCGATAGCCTAATCCCATACATGGCTCAAGCACTTAGCTGTTTCATTGAAATGGAGGCAGGTATAAAACATTCTTTCATTTAAAAATATTCTCAATAGCTGATAAGTGCCTTTAGTTTTGAAATTAATGCAGAACCATCATTAAATTTTTAAGCAGGTAATTATGGTGAAGTAGCTTGACATCTGATCTTGATAATGAGGCTAGAATTTAATTGAGTTTCCTTTTTTCTTCAGTTCCATGCTTTCTAATTTAGCTAACTGACCCGTTGGAGTTTCATTACAGTTTTGTTGTTGTTGTAACTGTTTTTCCTTAATGCCTCAAGTAGGAGATCTGAGTGTATTACAGCTCAAGAAATCTAGATTTTAGGAAAACTAATTTTCATATGAGATTCTAGTTGCTGTTTTTCTATCATTGAAGCCGGTTCTATTCCTGTGCCATGCTGGGTACTTGCATCCACATAGCTTTGCACGTAACTAAACACAGGGGAGTCTTTCTCTGCGCGCACGCACCACACAGATTGGTGTATGAGGAGTGACAAGCACTTTTTCCTTCTGCCCTGTGTTGTCAACTCTGATCACGGCCCTCAGGAATCAGCCCTGGTCTCTGCTCTCATTGACTCACATGATGCAAAACTGCTCCCCTCTGTGGCATCCAGGAGTACCCCATCACAGGGCATTTCAGCTGTCTGAGGTTTATAGCCCCCCATCCACGGAGGTGGGTAAGAGGGGATAGGGTGGTGGGAGTAGTGGGATGGGCGGCACCATTTATGGAGCACATCAAGCCCAAGGCCTTCCCATGCAGTCAGTGTCGCTTGTCATTCTCAAAACAGCCCCTTGACGGTGGTCCTGCCCCTACCCTAGTTTGATGAATGAGAAAGCCGAGCCCAGAGACCGTATGTAATTTACTCAAAGGCACAAAGCTTCTAAATTCAGACTGGGGCGTCAGGCCCTCAGAGAGCACAGCCCTTAACTACTTCGACGTAAACACAAGTTAACAATACTTGTGAGAGCACAGTGGAGGCTTTGTTTTCTGATAATTGCTCCAAAGGAGTAGTATTATAATTTTTAACAAGTGGTAAGATACAACTGATAAACAGGGTTGACTGGCATTTTAATTCCACTTCACAGATATGTTGGGAGATGGTGATGTGGTAGAACACAGTGTGTTAGTATAAATAAATCAACTGGAAACCACTGTGAGGATAATCTTAGACTCGCAAAGATCTTGAGGAAGATTCTAGCTCAAAGATTTGTCACAGCAAGGAATCAATTATTAAGGAATTAGATGAGAAGGGATATTCTGGGGGGAAGAAAGAGGCAGATCTGAGGTCTAGGAGGTGGTTTGTGAAGAAAAGCAGGGGACCTAAAGACTGAAAAATCTTCACACTTTGAAATCTTATGTTCTTAAAGAACAAATACACTCTGTGTTCCTGCAGTGAGCCGGAAGCTGACCCCACAGTGAAGCCCACACTCCCTCTCTGTCTTCTCTTCCCATCCGCAAGCTTCCAGCCCACGGGAGTTTTCTCTGACAGAAAATCTCCGATTGATTGCCACACTTCACTCACTCTGCCTCAGGTCAGATTTAAAATAAAATTTGAGGCCAGGTGTGGTCGCTCATGCCTGTAATCCCAGCACTTTGGGAGGCTGAGGCAGGAGGATCGATTAAGCCCAGGAGTTTGAGACCAGCCTGGGCAACACATAGTGAGACCCCATCTCTACAAAAGGTTGTAAAAATTAGCCAGACGTGGTGGTTCATGCCTGTGGTCCTAGCTACTAGGGAAGCTGAAGCAGGAGGATCCCGTGAGTCCGAGAGTTTGAGGCTTCAGTGAGCCATGATCACACCACTGCACTCCAGCCTGGGTGACAGCGCCAGACCCTATCTCCAAAAGAAATGTAAGGTGTGAAGATCAGAGCTCATAAATTAACGGACTTTTCCATATGGTTCTTTTTCCCACGGTCCACAAACTGAAACCTGTTTAAATTTGAAATCTTGATATTAAAAAGACTTCTACCATAATCAAAACAACATTGACAGTTATAAATAACAGCTTCTGTTATTTTGTGCAAGGCACCATAATCTTTCTCTCAGCTTCATTATCTTAATTCTTCCCCACCCCATGAGGTGAGCGGCATTGTCCCATTTTAAAGTCAGAATGACTGAAGATCCAGGAGGCAAACTCGTCAAGCGTGGAGCTAGCGAGAGACCGAATCGGACTTGCTCTTTGCTTCTTGAATGGGCCTCCTTTGTCAGCATGACCTGTCCTTTTCACCACTGTGCCATACTTGGTTTTTCCCATTTCCACCTGAGTCTCAGAGATTTGAAAACATGAATAATAATCCCAGCACTTTGGAAGGCCAAGGCAGGAGAATCACTTGAGGCCAGGTGTTCAGACCATCCTGGACAACATAGCAAGATCCTGTCTACACACACACACACACACACACACACAAAATTAGCTGGGCATGGTGGTGCACCTCTGTAATCCAGCTCCTCAGGAGGATGAGGCAGGAGGATCCCTTGAGCCCAGGAGTTCAAGGCTACAGTGATCTGTGATCACCACTGTACTCCAGCCTGGGCAACTGAGCAAGATCCCATCTCTTAAACAAAAAGAAAATATGTGCAATACCCATTGCGACTGCAATTTCCTCAGTCTTCTTGGGTGCCTCAGAATAGCTTCTTACCTAGAGATGCATGTTTCATCACTGATGGTTTTTGGGTTCTAGGAGTTGACTGCACCGTTATTTCTCTCTCACTGGAAGATGAGAATAAGCAGTCTGACCACAGGCCTGGGGCCCAGGAAAATTACTCTGGGCCACCCAGTGTGGCGAGGAGCCCGATGGGGTGCCAGGGGAGGCTGAGCCCTGAAGGCTCACCATGGTGAGTGCGGCTGGCCAATCCTGGCTGTCCCCTTCCCTCCCTGCCCTTTGGCAAATTAATCGCAGACAGCCCCGACTTCTGTAACTAAAACACACTTGAAGGTCAGCTGTAGACCTTCCTGTTAAGGGAAGCGTATTAAATGGTTGCCTTACACTTCCTTCCAAGAGATGTTGCCTCATGCAGTCTCAGAAAGGTTTTCTGTTGTTGCTTTGTTGTTTGTATTTGGCTTTAGTAGTTATTTCCTGGTGGAAGCAGATCGGGGACAATTAGGGAGAGCTGGGGGGACAGATAGGGATAAAGTAGCAGGCATCCTATTCTCTTGTCCAACAAGTGCCGAATACTTTCCTGAGCCCTCTGCCTGCTGGGAGTCGGGAATGCAGTGAAAGCCAAAACTTTAGAGCCCCTTTTGAGGCTGCCTTGCTTGGGAAAGAGAGAAGTTCTCAAATACTCCAGCAAAAGGAATGTGCAACGAGGCCATGTGCCATTGGGGAGGGAGTGTACGGTGCCCTAAACACCTAGACTCGGGCTGTGCTGCTCTGTGTGGTGCCCTGCCGCTAGGCCTGAAGGCACAGGAGGAAGTACCTGCCCACAGGGAAGAAGCCCAGGAAGCGGGCAGAGCAGGGCTCAAGTGGGCCTCAGATGTGGATGGGGCCAAGCTATCCAGGCCTCCTGGGCCATGTGAGTTGTTTATGCCCCGTGAAAAACGTGGCACTATGGAAGTGTCGTAAGCAGAACAGGATGTGATCAGGTTCACATTTTGAAAACTTGTGCCCTTTGCAGAGGACTGGAAGGGAGGTTGAGGCACCAGTCAGCCTTTACCACTTCACAGGGACGTTCCAAGCACCCAGAGGGAGCAGGGATGGTCAGGAGGGGGGCCTTTTCCCTGTCACTGCTCAAGCTGAGCAAGGCTTGGCCTGGCTCCAGAGAGGCTTCCAGGTGTAGAGAGGGAGGCCAGGGAAGCCATAGATCCAGGGAGCAGAGCCAGGCACCATGCTAGGCTTGGGAGGGGCAGCAGAGGTGGCGAAGGAGACCCTGGCCCAGTCCTCCAGGAGCCCAGAGGCCTTGGAACAACAGGGCAGGGAGAAGTGGGCCCACCATGAGCGCTTCCCCCCCACACACCCCTCAAGCGTTGGAGAAGACTGGGTACTTATACTGCAGTATTTTCCAAATAGGCTTCTGAAACCCCAGGCCCACAGGGCATTCTGACGGGGAAGCGGGTTCCATGATCACAGTGGTGCCAGGCGTGCTGCTGCTGACCGCCTAACCATCCAGAGACCCACAGCGCCAAGTCACGTGTGGAGGGCCGCCTCCGATGCCAGCTGATTTTAACTCATTACCTTCCTCCTAGGGTTGCGAAAGGAGAGGGGAAAGCTGCTTTAAGGCAGCCTCCAGAAGTAGCTGATACAGAGCAGAGAGTGCGGGCTCAGAATGGGCCCTGAATTCAGCCCTCCTTGGATTTGAATCCTTGCACTCTCGTCCAGCTGCTGAATCTGGCTGCTGTCTCACACGGAGAGCCTTCCCCCTGCCTTGGATCTTGTCACCTGTCTCTATACCCCGGAGTGCCCAGTTCTCTTCCACATCCACAGGCCCATATATAGCAGAGCTGTACCCAAGACCCAGCTCCCTGGCTGGCTTCACCGTGCTGGTGGAGGACTCAAGTGAGCCTTCCACCACTGCAGATTTCTCCCCACAGCCTGGCAGCTGCCGAGATTCTAGAAGGAGGATGCTGGGAAGGAATTTGGCAGAGGGAGGTGCAAGTGGAAAGTTGGTTCTCATGTTTACTGTAATGGGGGAGTTTGGGGAAAGGCCAGGGGGATGAGCAGTGGCTTCCTCTCCTCTCTGGGACCCAGAAAGCTGAACACAGGAGCCGCATGCTGTTTCCACGAGGGGTTTGCCTCTATTTTTAAACAAACAGGTTTCTCCCACTTTGGTTAAATATTTGAATGTAAGATTTGTGTGATTTCCATTTTCTGAGCTCAAAACAAATGGGGAAGATGTAGCTGGCCCCGAGGGATTCCTGGTGGGAAGGCTGCAAAGCGGGAGCTCTGGCCAGTTTGCGGGGCTGAGCGGGATGCTGGCTGATGGAGAATTGCAGGCACTGGGAACCAGCTGGAGTGTGGGACAGACCTGTGCCCAGGGGTCCTCTCCTCATCTGTAAGGAATCAGGGCTTCTCATTCAGTTTCGAGACAGAACTCCTTCCCAGCAGGCTGGGGAGAAATAGTTCTGCGGGGCTCAACAAATTGATTTCATTTTTAGCCAGAACTTCAAGACCTGTGATTTTCTCTGCTTGCCCTTTGCGTGAGGACATTTGCCTCCTAAATTCTATCAGCGTAGCCCAGAGGCTGCTCAGCCACTCTGCATTCCCTAGTGAGGTGGCGCTGAGTCCTTCCAGAGCCAGGACCGTGAACCTTCTTGGACCCCGAGCCCAAGGTCACAGTGGAACAGGACCCTGTGCAGAGCCAGCTAGCCACGGGGTCAGGGGAGCCGGTTGGGTCCAGCCCACAGATGGGCTGCCACTGTTTTCACTCAGCATAACCATTCACGTTTTATGGCGATATTGGAACGTTGTGCTGAAGGTCTCAAATCAGAAAAGGGAAACAAAAGAAATCGTGATCTGAAAAGTCAAAAAAGAACTGGGCAGACAGGAGTAGCCAAACACACAGAGCTGGGTCTTGCCCCCACCTTACGTTCTAGCCACGGCTGGAGGAGGAGAGGGAGGACAGGAATCCTGGGTGTGTGGGGCCTGGTGGAAAGCACCTTGTTGACCCGGACAGGACTGTATTACTCACCAGAGGTGGACACAGCACCTTTGCTTTTACTTATTTGCAACAGCGTAACAATCGCTTCCCCAGAACATGCTGAATTCCAAGGTGCTTTCCCGAACCCACCACAAGAGACTCCGCTGGAAGCTACTTGGGAGGTGCCTGGGTTTCCCCCTTAGCCTGTCTCAATCGCTGGAAGGAACTTGCTCTCCCTCCCAGTCTCTCTCTGCATCTCTCACTGGTCATGCTTCCTGCCCTCTGGTGAAACCCAGCCACCCTGTGATAGATCCACACCTCTCCGCCTCCGGTGTGGCATTCCAGGGAAAATAGCCCTGAGCCAGCCTGAAGTGTGAGGCTACACTTTAGATAGAGAAACAGCCCCAGAGTGTAAGAACATCCACAAAGGGGGCACCTCTGCTGCCCCACCCCGCAGCCTTCCCTCTGGGTGTCACCCGAGCTTGTCTCCTTTTTTTAAACGTTGACTTTTATGTTTAAGATGTGGCTGACTGACCCTGTCACCTCTGTCCCCAGTTTCTGGCCCAGCTGAAGCTCATGGACTATAGTCTGCTGGTGGGAATTCACGATGTGGAGAGAGCCGAACAGGAGGAAGTGGAGTGTGAGGAGAACGACGGGGAGGAGGAGGGTGAGAGCGACGGCACCCACCCGGTGGGGACCCCCCCAGATAGCCCCGGGAATACACTGAACAGCTCACCACCCCTGGCTCCCGGGGAGTTCGATCCGAACATCGACGTCTATGGAATTAAGTGCCATGAAAGTAAGTTTGATTACTGTGGACCCTTTTTCATGTGAAGTGGTTTGACTTTGGCCTTGTTATCTACCAGTAATCACTACCCCAGTTATGAGGGTGCTGTCGGGCAGCACTCATCCTCCAAACTCCAAAGAAATGGATTTGAGGACAAGAATATGTTAAAGGTAACCGTAATCTCAGTGCTGAAACATAAGGCAATTGGACCTTTGAATTCTGTGATGTTGAGGGAATACAGCAAAACCACAAACTATACATATACACCACACCTGTACATATGCACATACACACTGGCATACAACACATGTTCATATGCACCCATACACAAACACCAGAAGTGCTTTAAAATATTAATATATTTTTGCTTGGGTATCTTTTTTATCTAAGTCAAAAGCATCATGAATCTAAGGAACACGCATGTGGTCCTCTGTGACCCTTAGGTTGTCCTCTTGTCATCACCACCAGCGCTCTCCCTCTCAGGGATGTGAAGGGTGTGTGAAGCTGGGCCCTGTGTGTGGGGTGGGAATCTGATTGGCCACCTAGACTGGCTCTGCCGTCCTCCCCAATGGAAGGGCCTGTGGCCTCTTCCCTAGAGTCAGATAAATCTTCATCCACCGTATCCAGGTGATTGGGTGCACCAGTCATTTGAATATTAGCAACTTATCCATGACAAAACCAAAATATTTTCGTGATAGGATAAAAAGTTTCTTGTTTTTTGAATAAAATCTGTGGCTCATCAGTTGTTTTTTTTTTTATCTCAAATGGCATATCAGCTGAGGATGTGAGTTCTGTTTTGTTCTGACAAAACCAAAATATTTTCGTGATAGGATAAAAAGTTTCTTGTTTTTTGAATAAAATCTGTGGCTCATCAGTTTTTTTTTTTTTTATCTCAAATGGCATATCAGCTGAGGATGTGAGTTCTGTTTTGTTCTGTTTCCGTTTTGCTCACCAAAATGTTTTCTTCAACACAGAAAATTAGATAGTCAAATGTACTTTTCTTACTGTTCATATTTTTGGAAATGGATAGAAAATAGACATTGTAGCTGGGCGCAGTGGCTCACGCCTGTAATCCCAGCACTTTGGGAGGCCGCGGCAGGCAGATCACCTGAGGTCAGGAGTTTGAGACCAGCCTGACCTACATGGAGAAACCCCATCTCTACTAAAAATACGAAATTAGCCAGACATAGTGGTGCATGCCTGTAATCCCAGCTACTCAGGAGGCTGAGGCAGAAGAATCACTTGAACTCAGGAGGCGGAGGTTGCTGTGAGCCGAGATCGTGCCATTGCACTCCAGCCTGGGCAACAAGAACAAAACTCTGTCTCAAAAAAAGAAAATAGACATTGGAGTAGATGTATGCCTTTATCCAGTTCTGATACTATATCCAATGAGAATTATGAACAGTACATCAAATGGTAGAAAAGCATTGATGCACATAATTAGATATACTTGTTTTATAGGGTATTTTTAAATAGCATATTTCTTCACACCAAAGCAATACACAATCATTAAAGAAAATGCAACTTAATAAAAAAAGACTCAGTTCCACCGTTGGCTCTCCACTGTTGCTACCCTGGTGTGATGATGTTTTTAGTTGTTATTGTTTGTTTTAAATTGGAGGGGGACCGGGTCAGAGAGGCAAGCTGTCTGTTCGTCAGGATATGCAGGAGTGGTATGGAGTTTGTCTCTGGACTCCTTCCATCCGCCTTCCGCTGAATCCCCTCCTTCCAGCCTCACTTCTCCCTCCCTCCCTCAGCAGCGATGCTGGCCCTGGTGTTGTCACATGTCCCACAGTCATTGGTCTCCTGTCTCTGCAGACTCGCCTAGGAAGGAGGTGTACTTCATGGCAATTATTGACATCCTTACTCATTATGATGCGAAAAAGAAAGCTGCCCATGCTGCAAAAACTGTTAAACATGGCGTGAGTATCTCCATTTTGTTTCCTCGTCTCCCTCTCTTGGCTCCTCTGTGTGGTCTGTAACTCAGGGATCACTCCTTTCTGCCACTGAGCTGCTTTCTGCTGAGCCATTCAAAGCCCTTTAGTGACACTTGTTTCCTGGGGGCAAGTCATGTTCTGAGCATAAGACGCAGAACCCGCAAATGCTCACTGCTCACCCCTGCTTTTACCACAGCTCCCTGTGGCTTGCAGTGAGTCACTTGAGATGTTCATGTTTATGTTCATGTTTTCCTTTGTACACATGGGGGACACAGACAGGCATGCGCATCACTAGGATGTCATACAAATTATTTTTTGTTTGAAAAATGTTCGAGACAAAAGTGTGCAAGAATATAATGCAGTGTTTTAATATGAAATGTTCAAAACTGAAGCATGATTGTCTGCTTAAGACACTTCAAAAATATACAGGATTCTATTTTTCTCACGGTGAGTTGTATTTTTCCACTACAGAAATCTTTTGAGTGCAAGATCAAAGTTGCATTATATTAATTGCTCACCTTTAATGTGCTTGATGGGAATTTTCACTGCTGTAGCCACATGTTAAGCTATTGAATCCCCCATAAGAAGCCTATGGAAGAGATACTAGTGTACCTGCTTTTGTCGGTTGGAGAAACTGAGGAAGACAGCTTCAGGAGTAACTTGCCAGGGCCTCATACTAGGAAATGTAGGGATGGGATTCCTCCCAAGGACCCAGCCCCTCCTGCTCTGTGTTCATGCTCATCCCCTTGCCTGGCCTGCAGCCCCCTCCTGGCTGGCCAAACTTTACAGCTCGCCGAGTTCATGCTTGTATTGCAGGATGCCGTCTTTGTTTTGCAGAGGTCCTGAAAGCCATAGAGCCCGCCCCACACAGATGAATGTATGCCCTGGTTTGTTGGCCCTGGAAGGAGAGGTGCTTGCCACAGACGGTGTAGAGCTGACTAAGATTCGCCAGCACCAAAAACTGAAACCTCTTCTTTTCTATTTTAAAATAGAAATCAGCCTAACACCATATTCTATTTGCCAAAGAAATATTTCAGTCACCTTGTCAATAGCTATGGTATGCCTGCTGTATGCAGAGCACAGACCAGGACCTCACTACCCCTGAGCACGTCAGTAAGCGAGGGTGCCTGGTGGCTTCCACCCAACGGAAACTTTTGAGTACCCTTTTTAAACAAATGTCTGTACCAGGTGCACTACCCCCATTCCCTCATTCTGAGGCCAGTTCAGGAGGCTGAGGGAAGGGTCTTCAGAAGGCTCCATGGTCATTCTGATGCTCACCTCTGGTTGAATACCATGGTGTGTGGCAAGGAGAGAACTGGGGAGGAATCCTCGTTTGACCCTTCCCACTTGTATGACCTCAAGGGGCCACTTTTGGAGCTCCTGTTTTTCACCTTCTACAGAGATCCTCCTGCCTTGCTGATGGGGTTTTGCCAGAGATACAAGAGTTGTCTGGACAAATGCTTTGTAAATGTCTGTTCCCATATTACATACATCCTGTGAAATTGGAGTGTATCCTAGCTAATATGGTTCCACATTCATCCCCCTGTAAGCCACCAGTTCGCCTCCATAGTGTGCCACATGGCATAAAATCACAGGTAGTTTGCAAGAAGAAAATATTACTCTCAGCAAAGGAACGCTGTGTTAAGCTGCTGTTGGGGACCATTCCTTGCCTTCGAGACTGGGCTCCTCCATGCAGCCCAGGCCTGGAAATATTACAGGTTCCACCGTGAACATGGGTATCTGAAAACAGCACCTGCTCACTTAGCAAAACTCTGATCTTGCCCTTTGCAGCTCAGGAAACTGGCCAGTGGCTCCCTGGAGTGTGCTGGCCTGCACCTTGCATCTCATAATGGAAAAAATCCCCCACTGGGCTTCCGCGAGGGGCCAGGCTTGCTTGCTGTCTGCAGGGAACCAGTGGCACCCCTGTGTGCTGCGGCAGAGGGAAGCCATCACCTGGTTCTAGTGCAGGGAATGGGCTGGGGGCGGCTGTCCTGGAACCTGTGGCTGCTGCGGTTGCCACTCATGTTTGAGCACTGAGCTGGACGCCTCTGTCTGAAACCAAGGGGGTCCTGGAGAAATAATGCGGCTTTAAGTCATCGTCATTAAGGTTTCCCTTTCGCCAAATGTTGATGTCATTCTCAAGGTGGCTCCCGTCTGCCTTCCTGAAAAGTATAGTGTAAGTATCGTTTCTGTGGCTTCTGAACAATTCCACTGTTTGATAGTAACATCCCAAACGTGGCCCATTTGATTTTTTGGTGAGTTGCAACAGCCCCGGTGTGTGTGGTAGCATCCGGTGCTCCTGTCGCCCTTTGTCTCATTTGCAAACACAGATTCGTAAGAACCTTGATTATTCAACCACAGGCGCCAAGATATTTTGAGTGATGTTTTTCAGAGCAGAGACTGCATGGATTTGAAACTTACTTGCTGTATATTCAGCTGCCATTGGAAATAACTGTAGATATTGAGTAATAATTTGGGAAAATCAAATATTATATCAATATTTCCTTTTTTAAAAACTGCCCAGGCTGGCGCGGAGATCTCCACCGTGAACCCAGAACAGTATTCAAAGCGCTTTTTGGACTTTATTGGCCACATCTTGACGTAACCTCCTGCGCAGCCTCGGACGGACATGAACATGGGATGGACAGAGGTGGCTTCGGTGTAGGAAAAATGAAAACCCAACTCAGTGAAGTACTCACCTTGCAGGAAGCAAACCTCCTTGTTTACATCTTCAGGCCAAGATGACTGATTTGGGGGCTACTCGCTTTACAGCTACCTGATTTTCCCAGCATTGTTCTAGCTATTTCTGACTTTGTGTATATGTGTGTGGGGGGGTGTGAGTGTGTGCGCATTTTAAAAGTCATAAATTAAAACAGATCCACTTCGGTCAGAATGTGTCCCAACAAAGACCCTGTGATTCCAGCTGTGGCCGAATGAATGAGTGAACACACGTGTTGGGCAGGGGAGAAGGAAGTGCGTGTCAGGCACCCGTGTT
The DNA here is from genome assembly GCF_000951035.1 of Colobus angolensis palliatus. Taxonomy (NCBI): domain Eukaryota; kingdom Metazoa; phylum Chordata; class Mammalia; order Primates; family Cercopithecidae; genus Colobus; species Colobus angolensis. Next base: position 4,118,489 of record NW_012119932.1, read on the forward strand.
GGCATCACGCAACAAACTGTGGATCAGTTGTTTTTTTTGTTGTTTTTTTGAGTTGAAAGATGTGAGACAGTATTCAGAATAATGAAGATAATAATGATTATTATAATGATGATGATGATGATTCCAAGGAAAAAACCTACAGCCAATGTTCCACTTCTACCCCGCACGCAAACACTCCCTAACACTGGTAACCTGAGCCCCCAGCACTGGACGGAAGAATGCTGGTGTCTCCGTGTGTACTGGTTCAGGGTTCTGGCCCTAGCCTTGTCAGGACCCCCGGTGTTCAGAGCCCCCACCCCTCCAACAAGCAGCTGATGTCCCAGTGATTCTCTATACATTTTTCACCTCGGCCAATATGTCCAGGAAAACTGCTTGCTTCTCTTTTCTTGCCTGGAGCATTCATTGTTACACCCTTACTTTGCAATATAGGAATTAATGCTACAAAATAAAAGTAAAGCTTACCTGAAAAGTGCATAGTTTGGGGCAATGGTATCTACATCTCCCACTGTGGGAAAACCAGCAAAGCATCAAAACTCTGAATTCTCCTGTTACCGAATGCAGATCTGAATTATAAGATGTTTTTGTTTGACCATTGTTTCAACAGTGGGATTTTGTTATGAATTATCCCTTTAACTGAAACCCTCAGTTTTACTGTTTACATTGTTAGGAAAACAGGGATATCTTTTGAATCTAAAAATTTGATGTACAGCGTGTGATTTTTGAAGTTTACATGTAAAGTCACTTAACAGTGTATGTGAGATAATGTTTGTCATGTTTTGAGGCGTATCCTGCAGTCATGTTTTTATGTGAGTGTTTTATTCAAAGTACACGGTAGACAGTCTTCCACAATAAAAGGAAAAGGATTTTTTTTCCTCCAAATGTACATTTATGAACCTAATGAATTTTTAGAAAGAGATTTCACCCCAGTCTGGTTTATGTAAGTTCATTGCCCTAAACTGTGCCGTTTTTAATCAAGTTACACATTTCCAACCTAGATCATGTATCTACCAACTCTCCTGCATTTTCCAAAAGGTGTTGAGCTTAAATATTAATCTTGCTTAGAGTAGGTTATCCACTTATATGCTGCGCTACGGCCGTGCCTTTGAAACTCCTTGTTTAAAACATGGTATGATTTTTGTGGGCAGTTTCAGAAAAGAAAAAAAAAAACTACCCTTTAATTCTTACTTGCAACTCAACAGATCTCCCTGCCGTACTGCCTTTTCCAGGAACTTTACTTCAGGGCTCTCCAGATTGCAGTTGTGCCCAGTGTATGTGGCTCTAGTTCACAGTCTTCGGAAGCCAGCGGTCATGCCCTCCCTGTACTGTCTACTGATTCTACGTAGATTTGTTATCCTCAGCAGACAATGTTAACACCACTGTAACAGAGTGTACAAATTCGTATTTTATGTATTTAAAGTAATCCATACTGTGATTTGGTTTTTCCCTGCACCATTCATTCTGGCATCAGATGAGTTTTTGTGTTCTGAAGTCCTATTGTGGTTGACCCGAGACTACCGCCGTGAGACCCTGAAGTAAAGATAAGGTACACATACATTATTGGAGTAACTATTTCCTTGGGGGCCAATCTGTATATGCTTTTAGAAGTTTACAGAATGCTTTTATTTTTGTCTATAACAGTCTGTCATTTATTTCTGTTGATAAACTATTTGGACAGAGTGAGGACGTTTGCCCTGTTATCTCCTAGTGCTAACAATACACTCCAGTCATGAGCCGGGCTTTACAAATAAAGCACTTTTGATGACTCACAAGATGAATCTTTTGTTCCTCTGTCCCAATTGTGTCTGTCTGTTCCAAACACATTTTAAATACTGGGTCCTGACAGTGTCTTTAGCTAATCCTTGAGAAAATAAATAATGGAATTGTATCTTTTTAGTTTCTAGAGCCTTGCCTTCGGTTTGGGAATTGTCAGTAATAACAAAGTTTCACAACACAATTGACTTTGCTGCAAGATGAACAAGTAGAGGAAGAGAATCTCTTCCATGTATATCCTATAAAGTCATATGTTTTGTTTTGAGATTTGATACACCTTAGTTCTATGTCAGCATTTTTTTTTGAAACTTCCTTGGGATACCATTGATGGATAGGAGACTTACAGCATTCCACTTGGTGCCAGGTGAACACAGTTTGTCTATAGCACTTGCTTTGATAACTCATTTTTCTTCTAATGCAACTGATGTATTACAGCAGGGGTCCCAACCCCCGGGCCATGGACCGGTACCAGTCCACGGCCTGTTAGGAACCTGGCTGCACAGCAGGAGGTGAAGCTGGCCAGCATTACCACCTGTGTTCCACCTCTTTCAGATTAGCAGCAGCATTAGATTCTCATAGGAGCGCTGAACCCCATTGTGAACTGCACATGCAAGGAATCTAGGTTGAGCACTCCTTATGTGAATCTAACTAATGTCTGATGACCTGAGGTGGAACAGTTTCTTTCCAAAAATATCCCCCCAGCCCCCTGCCAGTCCGTGGAAAAACTGTCTTCCACAAAACCAGCCCCTAGCGCCAAAAAGATTGGGGAGCACTGTATTGGAGAATAATTTGAGCATAATGCACTTTTCACATTGCTTGTGTGCCCTTTGGTCTGCAAGGAACATTAGGTGAACTGAACTGAGCTGTGTAGAGAAACAAAACACGCCCACACTTCAAATATCTCCAGCAGATCACTTCACTGCACGTGATTTGTTACACTCGTTCGTATCTAGAGTTATACATTTCCACCTGACATCAGATCACCTTTCTCCTCTTTACAATAACCCAAGAGCCGCCATCCTTCTGATGACCACAGCCACAGGTGTGCCTTACATCATTTTCAAGGTAACTTGCCCTATTTTAGTATTTTATATATTTCCTGACCAGTTAGCGTTTTTATAATTGTGCTACTGTTTTTATTAGATTTCTTTCTCTTTTCAGTGTGTGACCCATTACATTTTGGGATGTTGTGGCCCTAGTCTCATTTTTCCCGGAAGTTCTGTGATTTCCATTGTGCAGCTTTGCCTAACAGTGATTTCTAGGAACATACATGTTGCATTATTGTAGAATTGACTGGTCAGCAGGGAGCTTTAATTCAATGTTCTTTGTGGACTGTTTGAATGTGGACATTGTTTTTCTCTTCATTTTGGTTATTTAAGTTCTGGATTAGAATCCACAATAGTTCCAGAAGGTTATTTCTAATTCATAGAAGGGCAAAAGTTGGTATGAAGCATTAATCCTGAGTGCAACACTTTTAAAAACAGTGGTTAAGAGTTAAGTGCAAGAGATTACAAACTATATATTGTGAAATGGTGATGTATATAGTGTGCAAATGTGCTCAGGCTGAGAGGCTGAACATAGACTCAGGACCGCTGCGCACAATCTTTCTTGAAATTTTTAAATAGCACAAAGTCAGCAATTGTAGTGACTATTATACATGTGCATCTTTCCTCAAGTTCTGAAAATAACTGTCCCCCATTCCTTCCTATAATATAGATATATTAAAAGCATAAAAATAAAAATTAATATAGATTGCTGCATTAAAAACATAGAAGTCCTTCTTCCTAAAGGGCAGAAACTCTGCCATGTCTTTTGAATTCCTATGCTAGGCTGGGCACACTGGCTCACACCTGCAGGGGGAATCACTTGAGGCCAGGAGTTTGAGACTAGCCTGGGCAACCTAGAAAGACCCTGTTGCTAAAAATAACAATTAAAACTTTAAAAACTTAGCCAAGTGTGGTGGTGCATACCTGTAGTTCCAGCTACTCAGGATAGATTAGATAGATAGATAGATAGATAGATAGATAGATAGATAGATAGATAGATAGATAGATAGATAGATAGATAGATTAGATAGATAGATAGAGAGAGAGAGATAAATAGATAGATAGATAGATTAGATAGAGAATTCCTCTCCCATAGAGTCACCTGCATTGCCTCACGGATCCTCTGGCCAGCCTGCCTTCACTCCATGTTTTCATTATTCTGAGCTGGTATCTTTATAAACAGTTGGCAAATTGAAGGGGCACTCATAGTAAAGTAGCCCAGAAGATCAATGAAGTGACCCAGGAAAATTACAGTTGTTAATTTAATCTAGAGTGGTCACTGAAAATTATTTCATAGGCCGGGCTTGGTGGCTCACGCCTGTAATCCCAGCACTTTGGGAGGCCAAGGTGGGTGGATCACGTGAGGTCAGGAGTTCGAGACCAGCCTGGCCAACATGGTGAAACCCTGTCTGTACTAAAAAATACAAAAATTAGCTGGGCACGGTGGCGGGCACCTGTAATCCCAGCTATTTGGGAGGCTGAGGCAGGAGAATAGCTTGAACCTGGGAGACAGAGGTTGCAGTGAGCCGAGATTGCGCCATTGCACTCCAGCCTAGGAAACAGAGCAAGACTCTGTCTCAGAAAAAGAAAAGAAAAAATTATTTCACAAAAGAAACTCCTGAGGAGTAAAGTACCTCTTTTTCTCAACTGAATGCCCTTCAGAATTTTGTCCTAGTTCTGCTTTTGCAGTTCTGTGAAAATCCTGCCAAAGGGAAATTAAATGCCCTAATCTGTGATTGTCTGTCACTCTTAAACACTGTTTAATTTCATAAGAGAGGAGACAAACGATTACAGTTTTCCAGAATCTACTGCAATAGATCTTTGTTTTTATAGAATGTTTTGTAGAACTTGTTGCTGGAAGAGATGTTACAGATGAGGAAACCTTGGCCCAGAGAAGCTAAGTGACTTCCTTCAAGGTCAGACAGTGGTCAGTGACAAAGCCAAGCTTAGAATTTAGCTCTCTGCCCCAGCTTCCAAGAGTGGAAGTTGAATACATGCGCTATGGACCTGGGACCTCACCATTTCCCTAATGATGATAATCTGTATTATCCCATTTTCCTAATTCTTTCTCTTACTCCAACAGTTTTTTGGGTTTTCAACTGTCTCTTGCTTTTTTAAATCAAGGAGTCTCACTGGGGAATACAAAATATTTATAGACCTATTGAATGGCAGTCTGTGGACATGGAACTTGAAAATCTGTCATGAATATACTTCCTGGGTGCTTCCAAATGGCCAGATTTAGAAAACTACTGTCTTAAGTAGTGAAGCTCTCCCAATGATGACTAAGGGGTTTTGTTTTGTTTTGAGATGGGCATTCGCTCTGTTGCCCAGGCTGGAGTGCAGTGGCCTGAACATCATGGCCTGCATCCTTGAACTCCTGGGCTCAAGTGATCCTCCCTCCTCAGCCTTTGGAGTAGCTAGGACTACAGGAGCATGCCACCATGCCCAGCTAAGTTTTTAAAATTTTTGGTAGGTACAGAGTCTCGCTACATCCCCCGTCCCTCTCTGTCTCCCTCCCACTCTGTCTCCCCCTTTTTCTATAGTCTCTCCTAATCTATGAACAAGTTAACTTTTCATTGATTAGAGCAGTAGTTAGAAAATTATAGTCATATGGCCAAATCTAACCCAGAACATGATTTTTGTCGTAAATAAGGTTTTATTGAAGCACAGCCACACACATTGATTTAATGTTTTCTATGGCTGCTTTCAAGCCACAGTGACAGACATCATGGCCCACAAAACATTTACCATCCAGCCCTTTACAGCAAAGGATTACTGACCCCTGAAACAGCCTCATTTTAGTATTACAGTCTAATTTCTGCAAAGTCATGGGCTTGAGCTACAGTTCCTTCACGTTTTTCCTTAGTTGTGATATAAAACAAAGTTTGAGAAACATTTCAAGATGTGCCAACAAAATCGAATATTAAAAACTTGGTAGGATCTGGCAAGATGGCCAAATAGGAACAGCTCTGGCCTGCAGCTCCTAGCAAGACCAATGCAGAAGGCAGTGATTTCTGCATTTCCAACTAAGGTACTCAGTTCATCTCATTGAGACTAGTGAGGCAATGGGTGCAGCCCACGGAGGGCGAACAGAAGCAGGGTGAGGCATCGCCTCACCCAGGAAGTGCAAGGAGCTGGGGGAACTCCCTCCTCCAGCCAAAAAACGCCATGAGGGACTGTGCTACCCAGCCTGGATTCTATGCTTTTCCCATGGCTTTTGTAATCCGCAGATCAGGAGGTTCCCTCGTGTGCCTACACCAACAGGACCCTGAGCTTCAAGCACAAAACTGGTCAGCTCTTTGGGCAGACACCAAGCTAGCTGCAGGAGGTTTTGTTTTCGTACCCCAGTGGCACTTGGAACCCTCATGAGACAGAACCGTTCACTGCCCTGGAAAGGGGGCTGAAGACAGGGAGTCAAGTGGTCTCACTCAGTGGCTCCCACTGCCATGGAGCCCAGCAAGCTAAGAACCACTGGCTTGAAATTCTCACCACCAGCACAGCAGTCTGAAGTCAGCCTGGGACAGTCGAGTTTGGTGCAGGGAGGGGTGTCCACCATTACTGAGGCTTGAGTAGGCAACTTTCCCCTGACAGTGCTAAAGAAGGAGGGCAGTTTGGACTGGGCAGAATTCACCATAGCACGGCAAAGCGGCTACGGCCAGACTGCCTCTCTAGCTTCCTTCTCACTGGGCAGAGCATCTCTGAAAGAAAGGCAGTAGCCCCAGTAAGGGGCTTACAGAGGAAACTCCCATCTCCCTGAGACAGAGCACCTTGGGGAAGGGGCAGCTATGGGCACACCTTCAGCAGACCTAAACGTTCCTGCCTGCCAGCTCTGAAGAGAGCAGCAGATCTCCCAGCACAGCTCTCAAGCTCTGCTAAGGGACAGACTGCCTCCTCAAATGGGTCCCTGACCCTTATGCCTGCTGACTGGGAAAGACCTCCCAACAGTGGTCAACAGACACCTCATACAGGAGAGCTCTGGCTGGCATCAGGCCAGTGCCCCTCTGGGACTAAGCTTCCAGAGGAAGGAGCAGGCAGCGATCTTTGCTGTTGTGTAGCCACAACTGGAGATACCCAGGTAAACAGGGTCTGGAGTGGACCTCCAGCAAAATGCAGCAACTTGAAGAAGAGGGGCCTGACTTTTAGAAGAAAAACTAACAGAAAGCAACAGCATCAACAAAAGTCCCACACACAAAAATCGCATCCAAAGGTCATCAGCCTCAAAGATCAAAAGTAGATAAATCCATGAAGGTGAGGAAAAACCAGCACGTAAATGCTGAAAATGCCAAAACCAGAATGCCTCTTCTCCAAATGATTGTAACTCCTCTCCAGCAAGGGCACAAAACTGGATGGAGAATGAGATTGACAAATTGACAGAAGTAGAGCAGGCTTCCAAAGGTGAGTAATAACAAACTCCTCTGAGCTAAAGGAGCAAATTGGATAAAGAGTCAAGACCCATTGGTATGCTATATTCAGGAGACCCATCTCACGTGCAAAGACACACATGGGCTCAAAATAAAGGGATGGAGGAATATTTACCAAAAAACGGAAAGCAAAATAAAGCAGGGGTTGCAATCCTAGTCTCTTATAAAAGAGACTTGCAATCCTTGTTTCTTATAAAACAGACTTTAAACCAACAAAGATCAAAAAAGACAAAGAAGGACATTACATAATGGTAAAGGGATCAATGCAACGAAAGCTAACTATCCTAAATATATATGTACCCCCCCAATACAGGAGCACCCAGATTCATAAAACAAGTTCACCTACTGGTTGTATTTTTCTGGTGGAGTCTTGACTAAAACAGCCTCTCAGATGTTCCAGATTTTTTCTAATAACAAGAAGAAGAAGCACCTCTAGAAGGATGGAGTAAAGGCCTCTAAGCTCTTCCTCAGGAGGCTTAAATGCTGCTGCTGCTGCCACCATCCTGTCTCTAGTGCCCTCTGAAAAGTTCCAGCACGTTTTTTAAGTACTCAACACTGATGGGCAATGGAAAATAGCTTTTGCCATCATTCCCATTAAGGATGAAGGGTGAAGATATGCTCTTGTATTACAGACAATTAGTAGAAACTTTCCTTGAGAAAGCCTAGATTTTGGACTTAGTAAATAACAACTTTAAATCAACCATTATAAATATATTCAAAGAACTAGGAAACTATGCCTAAAGAGTTAAAGGGGCCAGACACTGTGGCTCACGTCTGTAATCCCTATACTTTTGAGAGGCCGAGGCAGGCAGATCACTTGAGGTCAGGAGTTCAAGGCCAACATGGTGAAACCTTGTCTCTCTAAAATTAAAATTAAAAAATAGCTGGGCGTGGTGGTGGGTGCCCATATTCCCAGGTACTTGAGACACTGAGGGAGGAGAATTGCTTGAACCCGGAAGATGGTGGTTGCAGTGAGCCGATATCGCGCCACTGCATACCAGCCTGGGCAATAGAGTGAACTCCATCTCAAAAAAAATAAAAAAGAGTTAAATGAAAGGAAAATTATATAAGAAATGGAGAATTTCAATACAGAAATAAAAGATTATTTAAAAGAATCCATAGAAATTCAGGAGGTGAAAAGTGTAATAATTGGAGCGAAAAAATTACTACAAGGGTACAACAGCAAATATGAACTGGCAGAAGAAAGCAAGCAAACTTAAAGGTCCACTGAGATTATCCAGTCTAAGGAAGAAAAGAAAAAAATGAAGAAAAATGGGCAGTCTTAGAGACTGATGGGATATCAAACATGCCACTGTATAAATAACGAGAGTTCCAGAGGAAGAGGGGAGAGAGAAAGGAACAGAAGAAATATGTGAAGAAATAATGGCCAAGGGAATTTTAAGAAATTTACAGATAGAAATATGTAGAAATTAAATAACATTGCCTGAAAAACCAGTGGGTTAAAGAAGAAATCACAAGGGAAATTCTAAGATACTTTGAAGTGAATGAAAACAAAAACACACATGCCAAAACTTCTTGGATGCACCCAAAATCATGCTTAGAGGAAAATTTTTTCAACTCTAACTATATTGAAAACTAAAGAAATCTCAAAGCCTTTATTCATAAACAGCCTGATGATCTTAATAGATGCAGGAAAAGCATCAGACAAAATCCTTTCATAAAACATTCAACAAATTACGAATACAGGGCAACTCCCTTAACCTCCATGGACATCTATGAAAAACTCACTGCCAGCATTGCACTTAATCCTGAAAGACTGAATATTTTCCTCCTGAGATCAGGAACAAGACAAGCATATCCACTCTTGCCACCTCTGCTCAGCATTTGTCTTAATTAGTTTGGATTGCTGTAACAAATTATTATAGACTGGTGCCTTAAACAACATACGTTTATTTCTCACATTTCTGGAGAAGGGAAGTCTGAGATTGGGTGCCAGCATGGTCAACATCTTGATGGGTGCCCTTTCCTATAGAGAAAGTAAGACTTTCTCTAGTTGCAGATGACATGATCTTGCATATAAAAAATCTTAAGGAATCCACCAGAAGAAACCAATAGGGCTAACAAGTTCAGTAAGATTGCAGGGTACAAGATCAATAAACAAAAAGGAATTTTATTTCTATGCTAGCAATGAATGATCTGAAAATTAAATAAAGACAATTCTATTTATAATAACATGGATAAAGTTTTTAAATCTGGAAATAAACCCAGCCAAAAAAATGTAAAACTTGTAGACTTAAAGCAATAAAACATCATTAAAGAAATTAAACAAGACCTATTAAGTTGAAAGATATCCCATATTTATGGAAAGCATAAGATCACTAAGAAGCAATACTCCTGATTTAATCCAGTTTCTATCTAAATTCCTGCAGGCTGCTTTGCAGAAATTAACAAACTGATCCAAAAATTGTATGGAAACGCAAGGGACCCAGAATAGCCAAAACAATCTTGAAAAGTGCAAAGTTGAAGGATTCACACTTTTAGATTTCAAAGTTACAGAAATATAGCAATCAAAAGTGTGTACAGAATATACATATAGATCAGAGAAATAGAATGCAGATTTCAGAAGCAAACCCTTACATTTATGGTCAATTGATTTTTTTCATAAGGGTGCCAAAACAATTCAGTGGGTGAAAGAATCGTCTTTTCCACAAATGATGCTAGGACAACTATATATCCACATGCAAAAGAATGAAATAGGACCCCTACCTCACATCATATATGAAAAGTTAATTCACAGTACTTCAAAGACTTAAATGAAAGAACTAAAACTACACTTCAGAAGAAAACATAGTCATAGGCTATGGCTTGGATGACTATAACAAAAAAGCAAGTGTTGGAGATGTGGAGGAACTTAGAACCTTCATATACTGCCTGTGAGTGTGTAAAATGGCACACCTACTTTGGAAAACAGTCTGGGAGTTCCTTGAATGGTTAAATATAGGTTACCATATGACTTGGGAATTTCAGCCCTAGGAACATACCCAAGAGAAGGGCTGCATTCTTTCTGGAAGCCCTGGTGGAGAATTTGTTCTCTTTCCTTTTCCAGGTACAGATTATCTGCATTGTTTGGGTATTTGGTTTCATTCTTTGTCTTCAAAGCCAGCAATATAGCATCTTTCTCTTGCTCTGCTTCCATCATATATCCTTGATTAAATTAGCTACTGGACTATCTAGTTAGTATGTTTTTTCTAGTTTGTATGGCTCTGAAAGAAAGCCCCAGTCAGGGGCTTACAGATGAAACTCCCATCTCCATGGCACAGAGCACCTGAGGGAAGGAGTGGCTGTGAGCCCAGCATCAACAGTCTTAAAAGTTCCTGCCTGGTGACTCTGAAGAGAGCAGATCTCCCAGCACAGCTCTTGAGTTCGGCTAACAGACAGACTGCCTCTTCAGGTGGGTCCCTGACCCATATGCCTGCTGACTGAGAGAGACCTCCCAACAGGGGTCAACAGATACCTCATACAGGAGAGCTCTGGCTGGCATCAAGCCAGTGCCCCTCTGGGACTAAGCTTCCAGAGGAAGGAGCAAGCAGCAATCTTTGCAGCCTTCACTGGTAATACCCAGGTGAAGAGGGTCTGGAGTGAACCTCCAGCAAAATACAGCAACTTGCAGAAGAAGGGCCTGACTTTTAGAAGGAACACTAACAGAAAGCAACAACATCAACAAAAGAGCCACACAAAACCCCATCCAAAGGTCATAAGCCTCAAAGATTAAAGGTAGATAAATTCACGAAGATGAGGAAAAAACAGCACATAAATGCTGAAAACTGCAAAAACAAGAATGCCTCTTCTCCTCCAAATGATCACAATTCCTCTCCAGCAAGGGCACAAACCTGGACAGAGAATGAGATTGATAAACTGACAGAAGTAGGCTTCAAAAGGTGAGTAATAACAAACTCCTCTGAGCTAAAGGAGCATATTCTAACCCATTGCAAAGAAGCTAAGAATTTTGATAAAAGGTTACTGAAACTGTTAAGTAGAATGACCAGTTTAGGGAAGAACATAAATGACCTGATGGAGCTGAAAAACACAGCACAAGAACTTCATGAAGCATACACAAGTATCAATAGCCAAATACAGTGGAAAAAAGTATATTGGAGATTGAAGATCAACTTACTGAAATAAGGCATGAAGACAAGATTAGAGAAAAAAGATTGGAAAGGAATGAACAAAACCTCCAAGAAATATGGGACTATGTGAAAAGACCAAACCTACAATCAATTGGTGTACCCAAAAGTGATAGGAAGAATGGAACCAAGTTAGAAAACACACTTCAGGATATCCAGGAGAACTTCTCCAACATAGCAAGACAGGCCAACATTCAAATTCAGGAAATACAGAGAACACCCCTAAGATACTCATCGAGAAGAGCAAGCCCAAGACACATGATCATCAGATTCTCCAAGGTTGAAATGAAGGAAAAATGTTAAGGGCAGCCAGAGAGAAAGCTCAGGTTACCTACAAAGGGAAGCCCATCACACTAACAGCAGATCCCTCTGCAGAAACCCAGCAAGCCAGAAGAGGGTGGGGGCCAATATTCAACACTCTTAAAGAAAAGAATTTTCAACCCAGAATTTCATATCTAGTCAAACTGAGCTTCGTAACTGAAGGAAAAATAAAATCCTTTCCAGACAAGACAAGCAAATGCTGAGGGATCTTTGTCACCACCAGGCCTGTCTTACAAGAGCTCCTGAAGGAAGCACTAAGTATGGGAAGGAAAAACTGGTACCAGCCTCTGCAAAAACATGCCAAATTGTAAAGACCATAGAAGCTATGAAGAAACTGCATCAACTAATGTGCAAAAAACCAGCTAGCATCATGATGACAGGATCAAATTCAAACATAACAATATTAACTTTAAATGTAAATGAGCTAAATGCCCCAATTAAAAGACAGACTGGCAAACTGAATAAAGAGTCAAGACCCATCTGTGTGCTGTGTTCAGGAGACCCATCTCACATGCAGACACACACATAGGCTCAAAATAAAGGGATGGAGGAATATTTACCAAGCAAATGGAAAGAAAATCAGAACAAAACACAACAAAATAGGGGTTTTAATCCTTATTTCTTATAAAACAGACTTTAAACCAACAAAAATCAAAAAAGACAAAGGAGGACATTACATAATGGTAAAGGGATCAATGCAACAAAAGCTAACTATCCTAAATATATATGCACCCAATACAGGAGCACCCAGATTCATAAAACAAGTTATTAGAGACCTACAAAGATATTTAGACTCACACACAATAATAGTGGGAGATATTTACACCCCACTGTCAATATTAGACAGATCAATGAGACAGAAAGTTAACAAGGATATTCAGGATTTGAACTCAGCTCTGGACCAAGTGGACCTAACGTACATCTACAGAACTGTCCACCCCAAATCAACAGAATATACATTCTTCTCAGAGCCACATAGCACTTATTCTAAAATCGACTGCATAGTTGGAAGTAAAACACTCCTCTGCAAATGCAAAAGAACAGAAATCATAATAAACTGTCTCTCAGACCACAGTGCAACCAAATTAGAACTCAGGATTAAGAAACGCACTCAAAAGCACACAACTACCTGGAAATTGAACAACCAGCTCCTGAATGACTACTAGGTACATAACGAAATTAAGGCAGAAATAAAGTTCTTTGAAACCAGTGAGAACAAAGAGACAATGTACCAGAACCTCTGGAACACAGATAAAGCAGTGTTAAGAGGGAAATTTATAGCACTAAATGCCCATATCACAAAGCTGGAAAGCTCTAAAATTGACACCCTAACATCACAATTAAAAGAACTAGAGAAGCAAGAGCAAACAAATTCAAAAGCTAGCAGAAGACGAGAAATAACTAAGATCAGAGCAGAACTGAAGGAGATAGAGACACAAAAAACCCTTCAAAAAAAGCAATGAACCAGGAGCTGGTTTTTTGAAAAGTTTAACAAAATAGATAGACCACTAGGTAGACTAATAAAGAAGAAGAGAGAAAAGAATGAAATAGATGCAATAAAAAATGATAAAGGGGATATCACCAGAGCCCACAGAAATACAAACTACCTTCAGGGAATACTATAAACACCTCTGCACAAATAAACTAGAAAATCTAGAAGAAATAGATACATTCCTGGACACATATACCCTCCCAAGACTAAACCAGGAAGAAGTCAAATCCCTGAATAGACCAATAACAGGTTCTGAAATTGAGGCAGTAATTAATAGCCTACCAACCAAGAACAGTCCAGGACCAGATGGATTCACAGCCGAATTCTACCAGGGGTACAAAGAGGAGCTGGTACCATTCCTTCTGAAACTATTCCAAACAATAGAAAAAGAAGGACTCCTCCCTAACTCGTTTTATGAGGCCAGCATCATCCTGATTCCAAAACCTGGCAGAGACACAACAAAAAAAGATAATTTCAGGCCAATATCCCTGATGAACATCAATGCAAAAATCGTCAATAAAATACTGGCAAACCAAATCCAGCAGCACGTCGAACAGCTTATCCACCATGATCAAGTTGGCTTCATCCCCGGGATGCAAGGCTGGTTCAACATACACAAATCAAGAAACGTAATCCATCACATAAACAGAACCAATGACAAAAACCACACGATTATCTCAACGGACACAGAAAAGGCCTCTAATAAAATTTAACATCCATTTATAACATGTAAGGAAGGGGTCCAGTGTCTGTTTTCTGTTTCCCTTATACATCCCTTCATGCTAAAAACTCTCAATAAACTAGGTATTGATAGAACATATTTCAAAATAATAAATTGTTATTTATGATGAACCCACAGCCAATACCATACTGAATTGGCAAAAGCTGGTAGCATTCCCTTTAAAAACTGGCACAAGACAAGGATGCTCTCTCTCACCACTCCTATTCAACATAGTATTGGAAGTTCTGGCCAGGGCAATCAGGCAAGAGAAAGAAATAAAGCGTATTCAGATAGGAAGAGGAGAAGTCAAATTGTCTCTGTGTGCAGAAAACGTGATTGTATATTTAGAAAACCCCATCATCTCAGCCCCAGAGCTCCTTAAGCTGATAAGCAACTTCAGCAACATGTCAGGATACAAAATCAATGTGTAAAAATCACAAGCATTCCTATACACCAATAGACAAGCAGAGCCAAATCATGAGTGAACTCCCATTCACAATTGCTACAAAGAGAATAAAATACCTAGGAATACAACTTGCAAGGGATGCAAAGGACCTCTTCAAGGAGAACCACAAACCACTGCTCAAGGAAATAAGAGAGGACACAAACAAATGGAAAAACATTCCATGTTCATGGATAGGAAGACCCAATATCATGAAAATGGCCATTCTGCCCAAAGTAATTTATAGATTCAATGCTATTTCCATCAAGCCACCATTGTCTTTCTTTGCAGAGTTAGAAAAAACTACTTTAAACTTTATATGGAGCCAAAAAAGAACCTGTATAGACAAGACAATCCTAAGCAAAAAGAACAAACCCAGAAGCATCACACTGACTTCAAACTATACTACAAGGCTACAGTAACCAAAATAGCATGGTACTAGTACCAAAACACCACACATCTACAACCATCTAATCTTTGATAAACCTGACAAAAACAAGCAATGGGGAAAGGATTCCCTATTTAATAAATGGTTCTGGGAAAACTGGCTAGCCATATGCAGAAAACTGAAACTGGACCCCTTCCTTACATCTTATACGAAAATTAGCTCAAGATGGATCAAAGACTTAAATTTAAAATCCAAAACCATAAAAACCATAGAAGAAAACTAGGCAATGCCATTCAGGACACAGGCATGGGCAAAGACCTCATGACTAAAACGCCCAAAGCAACTGCAACAAAAGCCAAAACTGACAAATGGGATCTAATCAAGTTAAAGAGCTTCTGCTCAGCAAAATAAACTATCATCTGAGTGAACCAGCAACCTACAGAATGGGAGAAAATTTATGCAAATTACCCATCTGATGAAGGTCTAATATCCAGAATCTACAAGGAACTTAAACAAATTTACAAGAAAAAAACAAACAACTCCATCAAAAAGTGGACAAAGGATATGAACAGATACTTCTCAAAAGAAGACATTTATGTGGCCAACAAACATATGAAAAAAATCTCATCATCACTGGTCATTAGAGAGATGCAAATAAAAACCACAATGAGATACCATCTCATGCCAGTCAAAATGGTGATTATTAAAAAGTCAGGAAACAATAGATGCTGTTGAGGCTGTGGGGAAATAGAAAAGCTTTTACACTGTTGGTGGGAGTGTAAATTAGTTCAACCATTGTGGAAGACAGTGTGGTGATTCCTCAAGGATCTAGAACCAGAAATACCATTTCACCCAGCAATCTCATTACTGAGTATATACCCAAAGGCTTATAAATTATTCTATTGTAAAGACACATGCGCATGTACGTTTATTGCAGCACTATTTACAATAGCAAAGAATTGGAACCAACCCAAATGCCCATCAATGATAGACTAGAGAAAATGTCTTATATGCATTATGGAATACTATACAGCCATAAAAAAGAATGAGTTCATGATGTCATTTGCAGGGACATGGATGAAGCTGGAAGCCATCATTTTCAGTAAAGTAACACAGGAACAGAAAACCAAACACTACATGTTCTCACTCATAAGTGGGAGTTGAACATTGAGAACACATGGACACAGGAGGGGAACATCTCACACCAGGGCCTGTCCAGGGCGGTGGGAGGCAAGGGCAGGGAGAGCATTAGGAAAAATACCTAATGCATGTGGGGCTTAAAACCTAGATGATGCAGCAAACAACCATGGCACATGTATACCTATGTAACAAACCTGCACGTTCAGCAAATGTCCCAGAACTTTTAAAAACTATCCTAGATGGCATATTATTTTAATAGAAATAAGACTGTTTCATCTACATTGAAAATTGTTGTTTAGCCAGGTGCAGATGCTGAAGCCTGTAATTTCAGCACTTTGGGAAGCCAAGGCAGAAGGATCACTTGAGCCCAGGAGTTTGAGACCAGCCTGTGCAACATAATGAGATCCCACCTCTACAAATATTTTTTAAGTTAGCCAAGTGTGTTAGTGCATGCCTGTGGTCCTAGCTACTCAGGAGGCTGAGGTGAGCGGATTGCTTGAGCCTAGGAGCTTGAGGCTGCTGTGAACTGTGATCGCATCACTACACTCCAGCCTAGGCAACAGAGCAAGACCCCGTTTCCTCCCATCGTGCCCCTGACCCCACAGCCATCCCCACACCACACCCCCCCACAAAAAAAAGAAAAGAAAATATGTCACCACCTTCCTCAGTTATCTTAGCTAGATCTCTGGTAACTCACTGCAGCTTCTCCATCAGCATTGTTGCCTCACCTGGCACTTTTGTGTTTTGGAGATAGCTGCTTCCCTTAAATCTCATGAATCAATCCCTGCTAGCTTCCAACTTTTCTTCTGTAGCTTCCGCACCTCTGTCAGCCTTCATAGAGTTGAAGAGAGTTAGAAC
>NW_012119932.1:4135487-4144443 GCF_000951035.1 Colobus angolensis palliatus
ACATTTTCTTAAGCTCATCATTTTACATGGGTGCAGTTTGTGATGCCCCCAATTACAATAGTAATATCAAAGATCACTGATCACAGTGATAATTAACAAATAATTAACAAATCTATTAATAATTTAAAAGTTTGAAATATTTCAAGAATTCCCTAAATATGACACGGAGACATGAAGGAAGCACATGCTGTTGGGAAAATGGTGCTGATAGACTTGCTCAACTCAGGCTTACACATCTTTCAATTTGTAAAAAAATGCAGTATCTGCAAAGCTCAATCAAGTGAAGCACAATCAAATGAGATATGCCTGCATTTCCCTTTTAACCCAAGAGCTGTCTAATAGGAGGGGTTTTTTTTAATTTTAAATTTCCAGGTAGAAGTGCCTTTTTGGTTTTTAATATCTAGCTTTACTGTGTTGTGTTTAGAAATTGAGTAGTATTTCAACTTTTTGGAACTTATCAATATTCTCTTTGTGTCCTCACATATGAGCACTTTTCAGGAATATTCATGTATACTTTAAAAAGAAGGTATATTCTCTATCATCACAGAGTGATGCTCAATACATATCACAAAAGATAAGAGGGGGAAATTAAGGATCCTAAAGAAAAAAAGTGATAATGCCTCTTATATCAATGTCTTATCGATTATGCTGTAGATCTTTTGTATCTTTACTTAATTTTGCCCATCTGAACTGTCCCAACAGGACCTATTTTGTACTGAGAATGGTTTCTTGTTCCCTTGTTGTTTCTGTTTCTCCTTGAATCTCCTATAGTTTGTTTTACATAGGTAATTGGTATGTGACTTGTTGCATATATATTCATAATTGCTACATCATCATCTTAAAATGTGACTTTTAGTGTTATAAAATTCCTTTGTCTCATGTAATGGTTTTTCACTTAAAAATTCTACTTTATCCGCTAACAGAATCTCAATCTTCTTTATTTTTTTCCCTTTGCCTGGTAAATCTTCCACCTTTATTTTCTGATTTTTGAATAACTACATCTTAGATGAGTCTCTTGTATACACCATCGAGTTGTGCACATTTGAATAGACAAATTAAGTCCATTCATTTATTTTTGTGCCTCACAAGTGTGGTCTTAATCCTCTTATATGCTTTGTTACACTTTCTATGTGTGATGTGTTATATTTACTGTGTTTCTTTCTACATTAGATGTGTTCTCTTTGCCTACATTTTTTTGGAGTATTTAGGAAGGTTTGCATTTTTATTCTTTTGGTTACCTTAATGTCAGTATTTTTGTAATGTCCTAATTCTCTCTTTTTATCACTTAATCTCTTACTATCTTCTAATAGGTATCCTTTGACACCCATTATATCCATAGCAATCAATAATCATATGCTACTTTCCCCTGTCTCTCCCTCCTCTTCCCATTGAGTCTTATTCTACTTTTCCGGGACATCAAAATAAGCCTACTAGACAAGGAACTGATTTCATTAAGAACTATGGATTTTTATATCCATAATCCCATCCTTATTTTAGCTTTGGCACTACAATTAAATATAGGGAATGCTCACCCTGAGTCCTTTTGCCAAAGTTTTCTCGATCATCTTTTATTTGGATGCAGCTCATCCACTAGTACAGGAGTGGGCAAGCTTTTTCAATAGCTGAACTGATAGTAAATATTTCAGGCTTTGCGGAAATCTTTTGAAATTACTCAGCTCTGCTACTGTAGTGCAAAAACAGACGTAGACATTACATCAATGAACTGGTGTGGATATGTGCCAATGAAATTTTATTTACATAAATAGGCATCAGGCCAGTTTGAGGACCACTATTCTACTAGGTTTCTTAGGAAGAGCACCTGTCTCCTGTATTACCCAAGTTCTCGCACATTCAGAACTGTTTTTCTATAGCCTTGATACTTGAAGGAAAACTGGCTGAATAATTTTTCTAGTTTATATTTTCTTTCCTTAAGTTTCTTGAGAATGCTATTGCACTATTACCATTAAAAATTATCTTGTCCTTTTGCTTGCAGGCCCTGAAGATTTCTTTATCTTTTTTTTTTTTTTTTGAGACGGAGTCTCGCTCTGTCACCCAGGCTGGAGTGCAGTGGCACCATCTCGGCTCACTGCAAGCTCCACCTCCTGGGTTTATGCCATTCTCCTGCCTCAGCCTCCCGAGTATCTGGGACTACAGGCGCCTGCCATCTCGCCTGGCTAGTTTTTTGTATTTTTTTTAGTAGAGACGGGGTTTCACCGTGTAGACCAGGATGGTCTCGATCTCCTGACCTCGTGATCCACCCGTCTCGGCCTCCCAAAGTGCTGGGATTACAGGCTTGAGCCACCGCGCCCGGCCTTATCTTTAAAGTCTAATTATGTTGTTAGGTCTGGTATGCAGGCTCCAATGAGCCCATCCCCCTGATATTCATGCCTTTGTTTAATTATCTTTCCTCAAGTGTGGGCTGGAGCATTGACTCACTTCTAAAAAAATAGAATGTGACAAAAATGAGATGTCACTTCCAAAATTAGGTTACAAAAACACTCTGGCTTCCCTAGTCTTCACCCTCGCTTGCTCTCTTGCTTGAACACTTTGATGACATCCATTTGTTATGCTGTGAGCTAACATATATTGAAGCCTACTAGACAAGGAACTGGTAACATTCACAAGTGGAGTTTTGAAGCAACAATATAAAGTCCTCCCTCAGTTGAGCCTTCAAGTGAGGCCACAGCCCTGACTGATAAGTTAGCTGCAGCTTCACAAGAGACTTTTAGGCAGAGGCACCTAGCTAAGCGCTCCTGGATTCCTGACCCATAGAAACTGAGTTGATAACTGTTTGCTATTTTAAGCTGCTAAATTTGGGGGTAATTTGTTACACAGTTGTATCTACACAATGATAGATAACACAATCATTATCTACACAGTTGTAGATAACAATTATACAAGGATTCTCAAAGTTGATCATCCCAGGTTAATTTTGAGGGTATCCAGTTGGTCCTTTCTTTCTGGTAGTAAAATACACGTAACAGAAAATTTACCAACTCAACCCTCTTTAATTGTACAGCTCAGTCGTGTTACATTCACACTGTTGCACAACCAATCTCCAGAACCTTTTCTTGCAAACTTCAGTACTCATTAAACAACTTCCATTTTTCCCCTTCCCCCGAGAATCTGGCAACCACCATTTTACTTTCTGTCTCTACGAAATTAGCTACTCTTAAGTATTTCATATAAGTTGAATCATACAGTATTTGTCTTTTTGTGACTGGCTAATTTCACTTAACATAATGTCATCAGGCTTCATCCATGTTATGTGTCAGAATTTCATTTCTTTTTAAGGCTGAAAAATATTTCATTATATGTAGACACCACATTTTGTTTAGACATTCACCTATCTTTAGCTATTGCAAATAATGCTATTACAAACCAATTGGCCTTTCTTCCTTCTTGTCTTCTCTTCTCCTTTTCTTCTCTCCTATCCTCTCTTTTCTATTTTGAGCCTGTCTGGAGTGCAGTGATCCCATCATAGCTCACTGCAGCCTCAAACTCTTGAAGTGATCCCCCCACCTCAGCCTTACAAGTAGTTAGGACTATAGACAAACACCACTGTGCCTGGTTTTTTTTTTTTTTTTTTAATTTTTCTGTAGAGATGGGGTCTTGCTATGTTGCCCTGGATGTTCTCAAACCCCTGGCCTCAAGGGATCTTCCCACCTCAGACCCCAAAGTGCTGGGATTGAAGGCATTGAGACACCTCATCCAGCCTGATTGGTCTTTTTAATTGGTACATGCCAGAAGGCAGGGGGGGTATCTTTCTTTACCTCATTTTCTGTCTCTTGGGTTTTTTCCTGGTTTTTAATATCTTTTATTGAAATTTAATTTGAATTTATTCTTCCTTGGGCACCTTGCAATTGAATCTTTGTTTCTAATATGATTTTACAGTTTTATTTTGTTCCTGAGTTTAATATTCCCTTGAATATTGAGTGAAAAGAGACATTATCATTTTTTTTCTGCAGGATCCTTTATTTCCTCCTTTTACTTTTTTCCCTTTACTGCCACATCTCCAAGAAGTACTTTCCCTATCCTGTATTGCTGAGACTTCCCAAGAAGCAGTATTTCCTTCCTGCACACTTTCAAGCCACTTTCCTCTAGCCAGTGCTATGAATTAGTAAGCCTTGACTTGGATTCAGTATTTTGCATTGGACTTTCTCCTTCTGGGGGTGACATTTTTCTGTTCTCTGCACCCCTCTACTCTTTTTTATTGGGTCTCTTAAGTTTCCTTTATTCTGCTTTCCTACCCACAGGCTTGCAGTGGAGGAGGGACAGCAGGAGTTTTTTTGAGGTTTTTTTTGTTAGTTTGGTTTTGTGTGTGTGTGTGCGGGACAGAGTCTCGCTCAGTCGCCCAGACTGGAGTGCACTGGTGCAATCTCGGCTCACTGCAAGCTCCGCCTCCCAGGTTTACGCCATTCTCCTGCCTCAGCCTCCCGAGTAGCTGGGACTACAGGCGCCCACCACCTCGCCCGGCTAGTTTTTGTATTTTTAGTAGAGAGGGGGTTTCACCGTGTTAGCCAGGATGGTCTCGATCTCCTGACCTTGTGATCCTCCTGTCTCGGCCTCCCAAAGTGCCGGGATTACAAGCATGAGCCACCATGCCTGACCGAGGTTTGTTGTTGTTGTTGTTGTTGTTGTGAGACAGGGTCTCTCTATGTCACCCAGGCTAGGCTGCAGTGGCATCATCATAGCTCACTGGAGCCTCGACTGCCTGGGCTCCAGTTATCCTCCCACCTCAGTCTCCTGAGTAGCTGGGACTATAGGAATACACTACCATGCCTGGCTAATTTTTTAATTATTTGTGGAGATGAGGTCTTGCTATGTTTCCCAGGCTGGTCTTGAACTCCTGGGCTCAAGTGATCTTCCTGCCTCTGCCTCCCAAAGTTCTGGGATTACAGGTGTGAGCCACTGCACCCAGCCAGGAGCTCTGTTGAAATCTGGTTTTCTTCTTTCTTCAAAGAGACAAAGTCTCACTCTGTCCCCCAGGCTGTGGTACAGTGGTGCTGTCATAGCTCATTGCAGCCTTGAACTCCTCTCCAGTTTTCAACTAAGCATCAACTCCTATTTGTAAATCTCCTGCCCATCTCTCTCCTCAAAGGCCCCTATCTTTAGCCAACTGGCTATTCCACCTCTTCACTTGGATGTTTCAAAGTCCCTTACTCCCAAAACTCTGCAATCCCAAGCTAATTCATGCTATTATCTCTCCCAAATCTTGGATTCCTCCAGTTTTTCCTACTTTATCCCATTCATTTAGGTATATAAGCGAAAATCGTGGGAACCATTCCTCTCCAACCTCAATTACATCATGTTTCCCCAAAGTTCAAGATTCTCACACCCCCCCAATTCTCCTCCTAAAGAGCCCTCAAATCCACCACTTCCCTGTGTCCACTGCCTTGTTTAAGCAACTGGAGTACATTCAGTTACTCAAGCCAGAAACCGGGGAATATTTATTACCCATTTCTTTCCCTAACTATCACATTCAACCTATCATCAAGTCCTGCTGACTCGTCTTTCAAAATATCTCATTCTATCGACTTCTATTTCCACTGCTACCAGGCTGGCCCAGGCCACCGTCATCTCCCCGAGTGTCCTCTTGCTTAAAGGTATATTCTGCTCTTCCGACAAGGTAAATCAAACACACCAGTCACATCTTTAAAGACCCTTCCATGGCTTCCCATAGTACTAGGATAAAATCCACACTCCCCACATGACTTGCCTGGCCTTGCTTAAATCATCTTGCCCCTGCCTATTTCTTAGATTTTATCTCCCCCTCACCTAGCAGCGCCCTCGGTGCTCCAGCTATACCTGATTTACTGCTATTTCTCAAACAAGCCTAGTTCTTTCCAAACTAGGATGTTTCTCTTTGCTCTTCTCAAATATGGGAATCTCCTTCCTGGAAGTTTTAATGATTATTATTATTATTATTATTAAGTTCTAGGGTAAGCCCTGGAAGTTTTTATGTCACTCATTCCTTCTCATACTGAACAGCCTGTGAAACGGAGGTTGTTCCATTATTCTTTATCATAATACTCTCTTTATTTCCATTATGATCCATCTCATGGTCTATAATGTTTTTCATGTGTGTTGGTTTGCTTGTTTTTTGTTTTCTGTAAACTCCCTGCTATCAGGTGGAAGCGTAGGTGCTACAGGAAGTGTAGGTGCTACATCTAGGCAAGGTATTTATGCCATTTCTTGAGGAGACAGAAAGCTGCCAAGAGGAAGTGGTGCTATTTTGCCTGAGATCTAATGGATCCTATTCCAGAAAAGGGTGTGGAGTGGCTCATAAAAAGGGACTTTTTGGGAAGACAGAAGAGTAGACAGAGAGTTTTGAGAAAGCACAGCACTTTCACATGATTTCCTGTGACTGACATGTAAATTTGAAGGCCGGGCACAGTGGCTCATGCACATAATCTCAGCACTTTGGGAGGCCAAGGTGGGAGGATTGCTTAAGCCCAGGAGTTTGAGACCAGCCTGGACAACATAGCAAGACGCTGTCTCTATAAAAAAATTTAAATATTTTTTTAAAAGGGGATTTCCGGCAAGATGTCTGAACAGGAACAGCTCCAGTCTGCAGCTCCCAGCGAGATCGACACAGAAGATGGGTGATTTCTGCATTTCCAACTGAGGTACCTGGTTCATCTCATTGGGACTGGTTGGACAGTGGGTACAGCCCATAGAGGGTGAGCTGAAGCAGGGCAGGGCATCACCTCACCTGGGAAGCACAAGGGGTCAGGGGATTTCCCTTTCCTAGCCAAAGGAAGCTGTGTGAGACTGTACCGAGAGGAACAGTACACTCCTGCCCAGATACTGCACTTTTCCCATGGTCTTCACAACTGGCAGGCCAGGAGATTCCCTCTGGTGTCTGGCTTGGTGGGTCCCACGCCCACAGAGCCCAGCAAGCTAAGATCCATTGGCTTGAAATTCTCACTGCTAGCGCAACAGTCTGAGATTGACCTGGGACACTGGAACTTGGTGGGGGGAGGGGCATCCACCATTGCTGAGGCTTGAGTAGGTGATTTTATGCTCGCAATGTAAACAAAGCCACAGGGAAGTTCGAACTGGTCAGAGTCCACCACAGCTCAGCAAGGCTGACTGCCTCTCTACATTCCACCTCTGTGGGCAGGGCACCTCTGAACAAAAGGCAGCAGCCCCAGTTACGGACTTATAGATAAATCCCCTATCTCCCTGGGACAGAGCACCTGGGGGAAGGGGCAGCTGTGGGCACAGCTTCAGCAGACTTAAATGTCCATGCCTGACAGCTCTGAAGAGAGTAATGGTTCTTCCAGCACAGCATTCGAGCTCTGATAACGGATAGACTGCCTCCTCAAGTGGGTCCCTGATCCCTGTGTGTAGCCTGACCGGGAGACACCTCCCAGTAGGGGCTGCCAGACACCTCATACAGGAGAACTCTGGCTGGTATCTGGCAGGTGCCCCTCTGGGACGAAGCTTCCAGAGGAAGGATCAGGCAGCAATATTTGCTGTTCTGCTGCCTCCACTGGTGATACCCAGGCAAACCTGGGTCTGGAGTGGACCTCCAGCAAACTCCAACAGACCTGCAGCTGAGGGGCCTGTTAGAAGGAAAACTAACAAAGAGAAAGGAATAGCATCAACAAAAAGGATGTCCACACCAAAACCCCATCCGTAGGTCACCAACATCAAAGACCAAAGGTAGATAAAACCACAAAGATGGGGAAAGACCAGCACAGAAAGGCTGAAAATTCCAAAAACCAGAACGCCTCTTCTCCTCCAAAGGATCACAACTCCTCACCAGCAAGGGAACAAAACTGGACAGAATGAGTTTGACGAATTGACAGAAGTAGGCTTCAGAAAGTGGGTAAGAACAAACTCTTCCGAGCTAAAGGAGCATGTTCTAATCCAACGCAAGGAAGCTAAGAACCTTGAAAAAAGGTTAGACTAATTGCTAACTAGAATAACCAGTGTAGACGAGAACATAAATGACCTGATAGAGCTGAAAAATGCAGCATGAGAACTTCGTGAAGCATACACAAACTTCAATAGCCGAAAGGATATCAGTGATTGAAGATCAACTTAATGAAATAAAGCAAGAAAACAAGATTAGAGAAAAAAGAGTGAAAAGAAACAAACAAAGCCTCCAAGAAATATGGGACTATATGAAAAGAACAAATCTACATTTGATTGGTGCACCTGAAAGTGACAGGAGAATGGAACCACGTTGGAAAACACTCCTCAGAATATTATCCAGGAAAACTTCCCCAACCTAGCAAGACAGGCCAACATTCAAATTCAGGAAATACAGAGAACACCAATAAGATATTCCTTGAAAAGAGCAACCCAAAGACACATAATCATCAGATTCACCAAGGTTGAAATGAAGGAAAAAATGCTAAGGGCAGCCAGAAAGAAAGGTCGGGTTGCCCACAAAGGGAAGCCCATCAGACTAACAGCGGATCTCTCGGCAGAAACCCTACAAGCCAGAACAGAGTAGGAGCCAATATTCAACATTCTTAAAGAATTTTCAACCCAGAATTTCCTATCCTGCCAAACTAAGCTTCATAAGTGAAGGAGAAATAGAATCCTTTACAGACAAGCAAATGCTGAGAGATTTTATCACCACCAGGCACGCTTTACAAGAGCTCCTGAAGGAAGCACTAAACATGGAAAGGAGCAACTGGTACAAGCCACTGCAAAAACATGCCAAATTGTAAAGACCATCAACACTATTAAGAAACTGCATCAACTAACGGGCAAAACAACCAGCTAACATCATAATGACAGGATCAAATTCCCACATAACAATATTAACCTTAAATGTAAATGGGCTAAGTACCCCAAATTAAAAGACACAGACTAGCAAATTGGATAGAGTCCAGACTCATTGGTGTGCTGTATTCAGGAGACCCATCTCATGTGCAAAGACACACATAGACTCAAAATAAAGGGATGGAGGAAGATCTACCAAGCAAATGGAAAA
>NW_012119932.1:4144773-4147481 GCF_000951035.1 Colobus angolensis palliatus
AGGAGCACCCAGATTCATAAAGCAAGTTCTTAGAGACCTACAGAGAGACTTAGACTCCCACACAATAATAGTGGGAGACTTTAACACCCCACTGTCAATATTAGACAGATCAACAAGACAGAAAATAAACAAGTATAACCAGGACTTGAACTCAGCTCTGGACCAAGCAGACCTAATAGACATCTATAGAACTCTCCACACCAAATCAACAGAATATACATTCTTTGCAGTACCACATCACACTTATTCTAAAATTGGCCACATAATTGGAAGTAAAACACTCCTCAGCAAATGTAAAAGAACAGAAATCACAACCACTGTCTCTCAGACGACAGTGCAATCAAATTAGAACTCAGGATTAAGAAACTCACTCAAAACCGCACAGCTACATGGAAACCTACTGCTGAATGAACAGCCTACTCCTGAATGACTACTGGGTAAATAACAAAATGAAGGCAGAAATAAAGATGTTCTTTAAAACCAATGAGAAAAAGGACACACATACCAGAATCTCTGGGACATGTTTAAATCAGTGTGTAGAGGGAAATTTATAGCACTAAATGCCCACAAGAGAAAGCAGGAAACATCTAAAATTGACACCCTAACATCACAAAGAACTAGAGAAGCAAGAGCAAACAAATTCAAACGCTAGCAGAAGACAAGAAATAACTAAGATCAGAGTAGACCTGAAGCAGATAGAGACACAAAAAACCCTGCAAAAAATCAATGAATCCAGAAGCTGGTTTTTTGAAAAGATTAACAAAATAGATGGACCGCTAGCAAGACTAATAAAGATGAAAAGAGAGAAGAATCAAATAGACGCAATAAAAATGATAAAGGGGATATCACCACTGATCCCACAGAAATACAAACTAACATCAGAAAATACTATAAACACCTCTACACAAACTAGAAAATCTAGAAGAAATGGATAAATTCCTGGACACAGATACCCTCCCAAGACTAAACCAGGAAGAAGTCGAATCTCTGAATAGACCAATAGTAGGTTTTGAAATTGAAGCAATAATTAATAGCCTACCAACCAAAAAAAGCCCAGGACCAGATGGATTCACAGCCAAATTCTACCAGGGGTACAAAGACGAGCTGGTGCCATTCCTTCTGAAACTATTCCAAACAATAGAAAAAGAAAGACTCCTCCCTAATTCATTTTATGAGTTCAGCATCATCCTGATTCCAAAACCTGGCAGACATATAACATAAAAAGAAAATTTTAGGTCAGCATCCCTGATGAACATCGATGTGAAAATCCTCAGTAAAATACTGGCAAACTGAATCCAGCAGCACATCAAAAAGCTTATCCACCATGATCAAGTTAGCTTCATCCCTGGGATGCAAGGCTGTTTCAACATATGCAAATCAATAAACATAATCCATCACATAAACTGAACCAATGACAAAAACCACATTATCTCAATAGATGCAGAACAGGTCTTTGACAAAATTCAACAGCCCTTCATGCTAAAAGCTCTCAATAAACTGGGTAGTGATGGAACATATCTCAAAATAATAAGAGCTATTTATGACAAATCCACAGCCAATATCATACTGAATGGGCAAAAACTGGAAGCATTCCCTTCAAAAACGGGCACAAGAGAAGGATGCACTCTCTCACCACTCCTATTCAACACAGTATTGGAATTTCTGGCCAAGGAAGTCAGGCAAGAGAAAGAAATAAAGCATATTCAATTAGGAAAAGAGGAAGTCAAATTGTCTCTGTTTGCAGATGACATGATTGTATATTTCAAAAACCCCACCATCTCAGCCCAAAATCTCCTTAAGCTGATAAACAACTTCAACAAAGTCTCAGGATAAAAAATCAATGTGCAAAAATCACAAGCATTCTATACACCAATAACAGACAAACAGAGAGCCAAATCATGAGTGAACTCCCATTCACAACTGCTACAAAGAGAATAAAATATCTAGGAACACAATTCACAAGGGATGTGAAGGGCCTCTTCGTGGAAACTACAAACCACTGCTCAAGGAAATAAAGGAGGACACAAACAAATGCAAGAACATTCCATGCTCATGGATAGGAAGAATCAATATTGTGAAAATGGTCATACGGCCCAAAGTAATTTATAGATTCAGTGCTATCCCCATCAAGGTACCACAGACTTTCTTCACAGAACTGGAAAAAATTATTTTAAATTTCATATAGAACCAGAAAAGAGCTTGCATAGTCCAGACAATCCTAAGCAAAAAGAACAAAGCTGGAGGTTTCATGCTACCTGACTTCAAACTATACTACAAGGCTACAGTAACCAAAACAGCATGGTACTGGTACCAAAACAGAGATATAGACCAACGGAACAGAACAGAGGCCTCAGAAATAATACCACACATCTACAACCATCTGATCTTTGACAAACCTGACAAAAACAAGCAATGGAGAAGGGATTCCCTATTTAATAAATGGTGCTGGGAAAACTGGCTAGCCATATGCAGAAAGCTGAAAGATCCCTTCTTTACACCTTATACAAAAATTAACTCAAGATGGATTAAAGACTTAAATGTAAAACCCAAAACCACAAACACCCTAGAAAAAAATCCTAGGCAATACTATTCAGGACATAGGCATGGGCAAGGTCTTCATGACTAAAACAGCAATAGCAATGGCAACAAAAGCCAAAATAGACAAATGGGATCTAATTAAACTAAAGAGCTTCTGCACAGCAAAAGAA
>NW_012119932.1:4148236-4173590 GCF_000951035.1 Colobus angolensis palliatus
GGGTGGGGGGTTGGGGGAGGGATAGCATTAGGAGAAATACCTAATGTAAATGACAAGTTGATGGGTGTAACAAACCTGCACGTTGTGCACATGTACCCCAGAACTTGAAGTATAATAAAAAATAAAAATAAAATAAATAAAATAAAAATTAAAAAATTAGCCAGGAGGCTGAGGCAGGATACTCACTGGAGCCCAGGAGGTTGAGGCTGCAGTGAGCCCTGTGCCACTGCACTCCAGCCTGGACAACCGAGCAGAACCCTGTATAATTAAAAAAAGAAAAATGTTGAAAGCCAAGAGTAATAGAAGGCTGAACATGATGAGGCAGCATACACTGGATCATGTCTGCAAATGATGGTACTCAATTTACTCCCTTGACATGGCAATTCCTCTGATAGGAATATATCTGACATACACACTCAAACACATGTGAAATAATGTCTGCACATTCACTGAAGCGCTGTTTGTAATAGTAAATGTGGAAAGCAACTTCCATGTCTGGTAGAAGAGGACTGTTAAATAAATGAGATATTATCCAAGAAAGGGACAACCACACAGTCCTTAAAAAGAATGGGGATGGGCCGGGTGCACTGGCTCACGCCTGTAATCCCAGCACTTTGGAAGGCCGAGGCGGGCAGATTGCTGGAGGTCAGGAGTTCATGACCAACCTAGCTAACATGGTGAAACCCCATCTCTACTAAAAATGCCAAAAATTAGCCAAGCATCGTGGCACATGCCCGTAGACACAGCTACTCATGAGGCTAAGGCAGGAGAATCACTTGAACCCAGAAGGCAGAGGTTGCAATGAGCCGAGATTGCACCACTGCACTCAAGCCTGGGCCTCAAAACAAGTCTCCGTGTTGGAAAATAAAAAAAAAAAAAAAATGTGAGGATGCACATTTTAGTGTTAAATGTTAGAATGATGTATCAAAAATTAACCAAAAAGTGAGAAAAAAAAAAAAAAAAACCATGGTGCCAAAGCGTATAGAGGACAAGTCCATGTGTGTTTCAGATGTATACATAGACATACAGACTGTAGATACACAGAGTATCTCGGGGAGAAAACACAGGAAACCAGTTTCAGTGATTGCCCCCGGGGAGGGGAAGGAAACAGGTGGGAAGGAGACTTCCTCTCCATTATGTAGCCTTTTGTACCTTTTGCATGTTATTTACCTAGTTCAGAATACAAATTAAATCACAACTCTTTAAAAAAGTGATGATATTGAAATCAAGGGAAAGACCTTTGACTTTTAAAATGTTATTTGTCATCACTTGGAGCACTCACTATCTCCCTTGTTCTGGGAATTTCTTTCCATCAAAATAAGGAAGATGGTGAGGCTCAATGGTCGGGGGAGCCTGGAAGTTTCCTGGACTGCCCATCTAGAGAGGCTGCATTCCCTCCAAGGTGTGATTTCTCGGAGCCTGCTCTGTGATGGGGGAAATGGCCAACTGTTGATGCTTCAAAGGGCTCTCAAAAAGAAGAGAGGACAGGAAGATGTCCACAAAGCAGACCAAACCCGTGATTAACTCTCGTTCTTCCTGGTGGTTTTGCTCCTGGAAATCTCTGCCTATGTGTTAAGCAGAGAGAACAATGAGTTAATTCTCACTTCCACCTTCTCAGCACCCTGAAGCAGATCCCATAAATCTGGCAACACCCAGGTGATGATTGGTTGATTGGCTGGACATTCCCGTGGCTGAATTGAATCATGAGCGTCAGTGATGGTACCAGATGTCAACTCACCTCCTCATTATTCTTTGAGCAAATGTCCACTCAGCACTTACAACTTTACTTGTACAAAAGAGGATGTTGAATCTCCCCCACCTTGACTCTTCTTTCTCATTTTTATTTTCTCACTTATTTTCATTTATTTGTTATTCCCCAACCATAATTCTCACAGGGGCAAAAACAATCGAGACGTGTGAATCAGATGTCAACAGCAGCCCCAATGTTAGTGCTGGGAGCAGCTCTAACAGACAGCAGAGGAAGCGAGCGGGCTGTGTGGGCAGGCTGGGTTGGGCCATCAGCGTAGGTGTCCCAGACGCCCATAAACCAGGGCTGCCACAGAGTCAATGCTGCCAAGAAACAAGATCTCTAGATGAACAGACGGGGCAGACTTCCAAGACTTGATTATACAGAATTTATGTCATAATCTCATTGAGCAAACTTTTATTGGGTTCCTACTATGGGTTAAGCCTTGTGAGAGCCGCTGACATTGTAAAAAGTCAATGAACTATGGCAGTTTACAGGCTAGCTTGGAAGACAACTGCAACACCATGCCAGCACTGGAGGACTGGGGGCATCCTCCCACTAAGGGTCTGGGCCTCTGGCCTCTGCTTGCTGCCTATAGATAGATAAGTGTCTTCCCGACATACTCCAGATTCCAAGTGCAAAGCCTCATGTCCGTCCTTGTATATCCCACAGTAAGGAAAGCACAGACTTTCAACTCCTTAAAACCTGAAGTTGAATCCCAGCCCTTGCAGCATGACCCTGGGAAGGCTTCAGAGATTCAGTTTCCACATTACATGGTTGTTTTAGTGATTACCTGAGATAACTTATATTATGCACTAGTTTTAGGACGTAGCACATCCATTCAGGACTGTGGGTATTCATAAGGTTTTCCTATTAGACAGAATAATGGAAGCCATGTTCATACAACCAACTGCATTACAGACAGGTATGATATCACAGATGCTATAGAGTTAAAGATATGTCAGTGCTCTGTCTTTATGCCTCATTTTCATTCCTTCCTATTTATGAACCATATTATCAGAACATTGTCCTTCCCTCTCATTCTTTCTTTTAAACTTCCTTTCTTCTATCTCATATGTTTCAGAGCAAGGTCAGCCATTTCTACTCTAATGTCAGCCCAAGGTCAATGTTTGGATATTATGATTTGATTTGTATGTAAGACAAAATTAGGTTCCAAGGTCCATCACTAAGTAGAATTCGATCGTACCATAGAGGGAGTAATGTCTTTTCAGCAGTAACAGAAAGCAACATACTGATGAGAAGATTATAACTTCATGGAACCAATGGAATTCCTCAGGAAGCCTGGGCTCTGACAAAAAGAGAAAACAGGGCAGGTAAGGCATTCTAGCTGACTGTTCAGCCTCCCGCCAGCTTTCCAACAGGAGTTTTTCCCAGGCAGATCATGTTAGAGACTCTCACCTCCAGTGACAGAAAAACAGCTTCCCAGGACCTGATGTACACATTGCTGATGGGTTTTCTGTCAGAATGAGAGTTTTATCTGAAGCTGTCTTAACCACATCCAAGATATGGTTTTCTTCATTCTCATGTTGCCTCATAATCTAACATCTAGCCACTTGCTCAATATCTTCCTAAAACCTTTTCTGGGTATTGGCTTCCACTCTGATTTTTCTCTAAAGGTAAAATGTGTGCAGATCCTCTGTTGGAGTGTTCTTTTGAAGATCTATTATACAACTCAGGAAAAATAAACTGTGTTCAAATAGGAATTCAAGGAAACCATGTTGATGGGCCTGCTCTGTCTTAGGGAGAGACAGACATGAGGGGTAGGAAGAATTCTTGTGTGAACATCCAGCTTCTTGGATGTTGTGAATAAATTATCCTTAGATGTTTCACTAAATTATAAAAGTCAAATAATACAAATTTCCTGGTCATGATGTAGCACACCTATAGTCCCAGCTACTTGGGAGGCTGAGGCAGGAGGATCCCTTGAGCTCAGGAGTTTTGAGTACAGCCTGGGCAACATAGTGAGACCCTATCTCTAAAAAACCAACCAACCAAAAAAAAAAAACTTCCTAAAAATATTTTTGAGGAGCAATGAAGAAGTTTAAAAGGCATAAGAAAAAAGGATGTTTATCCCATTAAACTATAAACAGAGCGAAAGTCACAAAGAAAAAACTCAACACAAATTCCAAAACCTCCATTTTATTGTTGGTGGCTTAAATCTTCTCACTTACAGAGGGTCCCTGTCCCATAGAGCCCCGGCAGACCCCCAAGGAGAATCCCACTTAGCAAAGGCCAAACCCATCCACAAAGGTTGATGCTGGTGTCCACGCCCGCAACATGCAAAATACTCTTGCCAAAATTTCAACTATAGATAACAGCATGTTTCATCATCTAAAAATAAAAATTAAAATGTAAATAAAAGATATTACTAGTCCTCCAGAATCAAAGTTATCTGAAAACAAGAGTTCGCAGAATACTTTTGCTAAGCTGCGTGGTGATAAATGACACCCAGGCACTGCAGTGTCCTCAGGGCTTTATGACTCACCAAAGAGCCACATAAATCATGGTTGGCTTGGTCTGTGTGGTGTGAATGTTATTAAGGCCTTTGAACACTTTTTTTTGACATTAAGTAGTTCGTTTAGGGCTTATTAATCAACTTAATCAGAAGTCCCCACTTCCCAATTATGGGGGGAGAGAAGAGAATCTACAAGAAAAAGCAGTGACTGACCTTTCTTTGAGGCCACAAAACCTTTCACTCTGTCTGTCCAGTCATCCATCTATGCAACAAATCTTTATTAGTGTCTGCCCTAGGTACTGGGAGCTCCGAGATACTTGCAATTCCTCTATTCATCCAACACCTCCCCTGACCCATCCGTCCTTTGCTTCTCCTCTGTTTAGAATCACCTTCTTGTCTGGTCATTTGTGACCAAAACCATGAAATAAAGGCAGGCCCTGTTTCCCCAAACTTCCCACAGGTGTGCAAATTTACTGTTAAATGCTTAGGTGTGCAAATTTACTATTAAATGCTTAAGACGAGACATTTGCTCAAATGCCCAACTTCCCATGAGTAATATTAGAGGTTTTAATGAAACAGAGTATTCCTTTATGCCCTGCTTCTAAAAAGTCAGGTTTTTATGGTGATGTTATGCTCTAAACCAAAGGTAGACATCACCTCATTTGATTGTCACATGGGTTTCACATATTCACCCTCCGAGACGGAATTCTCAATCCGGTGCTAAGACCCTCTTCCTGACCAGAGCTGCTTAGAAGTTCCAACATCTATCAAGTGTTCTTTCAAAAATAAATGTACCAGAGAATCTCATTTTCCCTTCATAATTCCTCAAATTAGGAAAAAAGATTTATTATGCATGAAATCTGAAATAATAGGATTACTTCCTAAGCAATTACATCCTTAATCATTTTAACCCAACGGATGGGAAACCCAGCCAAAAATGCTTCTTTTGCATAGAAGGATATTTTAGCAAAGAGATATCTTAACTTCTTTTGATGGTACACTTCCGGTGAGCTTTAAAACAGCAATTTATCTGTAGACGATGAGGGCATACTGCGTAAATGTTCACACAGTTGCAGACCTTGTCTTTACTTTTGTTTATTTTGTTTTTTGACTTCAAGTGTCCCAACCCTCCTCTAACATGGCCAGTGCTTTCTTCCTTTCAGTGATATCGCTACTTTTAATTTGCTTCTTTTGAAATCCCAGACTCCTAAAAAGTGTACCCCATTCATCTGTGCTTACTTTGCCAGTGACTCTGAGTTACTCATCAGTACACACTAAGTTGCCTTTTTGTCTTTAAGGTTAGTCTTTTTCTCCCTGCCTCTTAATATATTTTGACTTGGAAAAACTGATCACGTTATTTTAAGGCATTTTTAAAATGTAAAGTGTTATCATGGGGCAAATAAATAACTAAGATGAGGCTGGGCATGGTGGCTCACACCTGTAACCTCAGCACTTTGGGAGACCAAGGCG
Organism: Colobus angolensis palliatus; assembly: GCF_000951035.1. Lineage (NCBI taxonomy): Eukaryota > Metazoa > Chordata > Mammalia > Primates > Cercopithecidae > Colobus > Colobus angolensis. Next base: position 4,153,930 of record NW_012119932.1, read on the forward strand.
GGCGGATCATCTAAGCTCAGGAGTTCAAGACCCAGCTTGGCCAACATGGTGAAAGCCCACCTCTACTAAGAAATACAAAACAAAAACAAACAAACAAAAAATTAGCCAGGCATGGTGGTGGGTGCCTGTAATCCCAGCTATTCAGGAGGCCGAGGCAGGAGAATCACTTGAACCCAGGAGGCAGAGGTTGCAGTGAGCCAAGATCTCACCACTGCACTCCAGCCTGGGCAACAGAGTGAGGCTCCATCTCCAAATAATTAAATAACCAAGATTGGAGTCTGAAAAGAGCACTTAAATGATATTTAGACTCATTGTTAAAGGCCTCATGATGCCAGCTTACAGGATGGCTAGGGATAGTAGTAGTTTACTTGGCAAGGCAACACCATCCCATCAGGGAAATTACCTTCTTGTGCTTTCTGTATTTAGTTGCAACAGGACCATCTTGCCAATAAGCAGTAACTGTTGACTTCATTAATAATGATTTTTACTGACATGCTTTTCTGTGAATCTGGCCTCCTCCATGGCACTGGGGCTTAAAGTAATCCAAATATTGTTCTGTGTAGGAATCAGTCTCTTCCAGCTTTTTTGGGAAACCCTTAATAAAGGCTCATAATGCTCCTGGAGAGGTGGTTTCCCCCTCCAAACAGCAAATGAGACACACAAAGGTAATGCATTTCTCCAGCATCACACTAGGATCCTCTAGCTACGGTGAAGGCAAGAATTGTACCTAATTCTCAGTTTTTAAATCTTGCTAGGAGAACATGTTCCCTCCCTTTAGGCCAATAAGTAGTATTAACCCAAGAATTGATGTTGCTATTCCAATCTAATAATAAAGGTCACTTCCAGTAATGGGAAAAGGACACATTTGCATATATCACTCACAGCCCATTGTCCTGAGAACAGAGCCTGGAGCCAAACAAAGGCTTCCTCACTCAGTAGAATCACGGGGGCCTTCAAAATTCTTATCTATCTCGATGGTCCTGAATATGTAGCCCATGTCACAATATAAAAATATGACTGTCAGCTCTAGACAGGTTGGTTTTAGTCTAAATGCCACAGGAAGGATGTGTGTGTGTGTATACGTGTGTGTTTCACTAAAGCTATTTACTACAGACAATCATTTTTTTCCTATAGTCCTCTCTGTAATTCCGAATTTTAAGAGGGAGAGAGGAAACAAGATGACTTGTGTTGGCATAAATATGTGTGAAAAGTGCCAAGGTACATACTGATTATTGTGAGCTGCAGGGTTGCATGTGGTTTTGTTTTTTAACAGCTTATCCCTGTTGACAGAAAGAAACTCCTGACAGATGAGCAGATAAATGTCACTGAAAAACACCACAAACTTCTGTCTCCCTTCGGCTCTCGCAGTAATGAATTGAAGCATCTGCATCCTTTGCCCTGAAGCCTGGGAACACTGGACACTGAATTCATTCATCTTCCCTCCCCGCTTCCCTCACTCTGCATCTTTTGTAACATCTATTTCCTAACAGTTTCCAGGCCCGGTGTTAAACTTCAGATCTGGGAAAAAACTGGATTGGCTTCTGGCACTGGAAACTTTTCTCCATGAAGCCTTTTTATATGGTTTTGGAAGGCACATATAATACCAGTGGAGAGAGAAATCCCGCTGGTGAGAGAAAATAAAAACCTTAACATAACTGTAATGGCCCTGAGTGGTGTTTTACATGTTATGCTTGCTCAAGATTTATGTTAAAGTCAACCTTGCAAAAGAGGCTTTTTAAAAAGTCTATCAAGCTGCCAAAGTTTAAACAGCTCTTTCTTTACTATCCAGTGACAGTCGATTTTAACAACTTAAATGACCTGGGACAAACGCATTTCTCAGCATTCAATTTCACCCTGTAGTCTTTCAGTTACTTCACCAATGTCTGAGAACTTTTATCCCTCTCTCCCCTCTTTTCTCTCTTCTTTTTCTATATTTCTCTCTCCAAAATGTGAGAGGGATATAAGGGAAATGAAACTAATCCAAAGTCACTGAAGTCAATATTTTTTAAAGAGATGGAGTCTTACTCTGTCACCCAGGTGACAGTGGTGCAATCATAGCTCACTGCAGCCTCAGACTCCTGGGTTCAAGCAATCCTCCTGCCTCAGCCTCCCAATGAAATTAATGTTTTAATTTATGTATCTTTTTAATTAGAGATAGGGTCTTATTCTATCACCCAGACTGGAGTACAGTGGAGTGATCAAAGCTCACTGCAGCCTCAAACTCCTGGGCTCAAATGATCCTCCTGCCTCAGCCTCCAAAGTAGCTGGGACTGTAGATGCACACCACCATACCTGGCTAAATTTTTTTTATTTTTGTAGAGATGGGATCTTGCTATATTGCCTAGGCTGGTCTTGAACTCCTGGCCTCAAGTGATCCTCCCAGCTGGGCCTCCCAAAGAGCTGGGATTACAGGTGTGAGCCACTGCACCTGGCAGAAATTGATACTTAATTTGAGGATTACATTCACAATTATTCTTTCATGGCTCCAAAGTTTTTCCCAGACATCTCTGCCAGACCTGAATGTTGTCACTGTGGCACCACTAAGTGCCAGGTGGTTTCTTCCTGAGCTTGCTGGTTGTCACTATTCCACACACATGCCTCCCCAAGTCAGCTCCCACAGCCAGGCCAGTGTGCCCCTAGGGGCAGGGTCTCTGCCCAACAGCCCTTGGCACTCCTGGCTCACTCCATGGAACCTACTCCCCCACGCAGGACTTCTTCCATGTGGAAAGAGGAAATGCCTCTGCATATGTGTAACTAAGCAAAATGGAAACACTGTCTGCCTGTAACTAAGCGATATTGATGTCTCCCCGAGCTGGCTGATCAATTCCCCTGGCAGCTTACAGTTTTTCAATCACTGCCTCTGACAATTCCTGACAAAAAGATATTTCCATTCATGAGCTCCTTTGTGTGGCTTAAATATACATGGCTGAAATGAGGATTGTGTCTCTAATAAGAAGCCAGTCTAACAACACACAAGAAGTGTTTTTCTTTTTTCTATTTTTTCCTTTTTTCTTTTTCCTTTTAAACATATTCATCCTGTAGAGGCCACCTGCCTCCAAGAAGGAGCTGAGGCAGTGGAACCAGGTGGGCAGGTAATGAGTTTTCATGCTGATGTGGTACCTCAGATGCCCAGTAAGTGACAAGGGGCAAAACCTATGGGTGGAAATGAGAAAGGGCAGAGTTCAAAAACCACCCTCAAGGAGGAAGGAGGGTTGGCCAGCTGTTTTCCATTCCAAGTAAAGACAGGGGAGAAAAATAGGCTGGGGCAGTGAAGCAGAGAGGGAGAAGAAAGACTTTCTAGTCCATTCGAGTCCTGGTCTGAGGCTGCACCCCCGCCCTTGAGAACCTCACCAGGACATTAAACAGTCCCCACCACAGGGACCAGAGGCCCCTCTGGCCACAGGATTCTGTGTAGGGACTCAGGAGCCGTGTATAGGCTATGAATCCTTTCAAGTTTATTTGAATTTATAGTGTTTCATATTGGCTCTAATAGTTTAAATGCAAAGGGCAATGCTGGGAAGGACCATCAAAATTTTAAAAATTCAGTGCTGCCCCGGCCATAGCTGCAGGCTGTGTCCACTGTCTAAGCCTGCAGCAAAGCCCACCTGGCCTTTGTGGGGGTCTTTGCAGAATGTTCTGCACACAGGACCCTCAGGTAGGGTGTTTCTACTGTGAGATGTGAAGTGACTATTCCCTGGGAATATGGCCAGTTCTGAAAGGCAGTTTGTGTCTTTTGAAAACAGATAAAAATGCAAAAGTTGGCCAGCCAGTGGCTCACACTTGTAATCCCAGCCCTTTGGGAGGCCAAGGTGGGAGGATTTCTTGAGGACAGGAGTTTGAAAACAGCTTGGGCAACATAGCAAGATCCTGTTTCTATGAAAATAAAAAAAATTAGCCAGGCATGGTGGCACATGCCTGTAGCCCAGCTACTTGGGAGGCTGAGGCAGGAGGACAGCTTGAGCTCAGGTGTTCTAGACTAGAGTGAGCCATGACCATGCCACTACACTCCAGCTATGATCATGCCACTGCACTCCAGCCTGGGCAACAGAGCGGACCCTGTCTCAAAAAAAAGTAAAAAAAAAAAAAAGACAATGGTGTAGAAGGTACCACTTGTCTTTTCCATTGAAATGACCCACTTTTACCCCGTTCAGCCCCCATGCCAAGTCCCAGGGGGCTTGTACCACTTCTACCAAAAGAAGCTATGAACCACTAAGTAGAACTGTGCACAAATTATCCCCTCAAAGGTCCACTGGCCTGCATACATAGAGTAGTCTTGGATGGTCATACTCATAATTTTACAAGATGCCTAGTGACAGTCATGGTTCCCAGGTACCTAGGAACTGCCAGATATCTAGCAAATTCTAAATCGTTATGCCAGTGTTCATTTCTCTTATCTGATGGATATCGAGTATGGTCAAATAAAACTAGACTTGCCACACAATAGCTTTGCTCCATCGGTGGTGGGGCCAGGGTAGAGAGAAAGCCATCCAACCTGAGAAGCCGCATGGCAGCTGTGAGCATCCTGAGGAGACATTCTTGTAGAGTGATGAACAGGACAGTTGCTAAAGGTGTGGCCCATTTCTGAGGGGTCTAGGGGCACAGATAGCTGACACTGCCTAGCTCAGATGTCTAAGATGGCTTCTGAGCTGGCTCAGGCTCCCTGCCCTTTCTCCCATTTAGTTATGGACATTTTTCTAAAATATTGAGCTCATCATTAAAAATAGGTGAATGGCTCTGCCCCCACCTGCCCCCCAGCCTCCCAGGCCCCCTGGTCTGTAAGGCAGAATTTAGTGTCCTCCCTCAAACATCCTAGAGCCTCCCCGAGTTGGTCACAGGCCCAATAAACGTGCCACAGTTCTCCAACAGCGACCCTCTGCTCTAACCATGCTGTCACCTAAACTAGTGATTAACATCACCTTTCAGTTCCATGAGCATGAACTCTGCCACCAGGAACATCTTTCCCCCATCTCTCCATCCATGCAGCTGCTGCCATTCCTTCAGCATCCTCTCCAATCACACCTCCTCCCTACAGCTTTTTCTGATCATTTTCCCCTCATTCCCCCTTCCCTGGAGTCTTCCACAGACCCTCGGAACCTCAGCAAAGCATTCGCACACAGTGAGTGATATCCACCTTTCAATGAGCAAAGGGCTTTGGTGGGTGCAGAGTGCATAAAGCCAAAACTTCAGTCCTGCTAAGGCCTGCTCAGTGTTGCTGGTTCTTAGTCTGTGGCTGGATGGATCATCGGCTTTTCTGCAAATGAAGGCCGGAGCATCCATGGAGAGATCTGCACACATCCATTATTTGAAGAATGGTGGAGTGCACGTTTTAATAGGGAATGAGTCCCATCAATTAGAAGACACCTTAAAGTTGTGAGATTCATGTGTTTTCTTTTTTTTTTTTGAGACAGGGTCTCACTCTGTCACCCGGGTTAGAGTGCAGTGGTGCAATCTCAGCTCACTGCAGCCTTGACCTCCTGGGCTCAAGCAGTCCTCCCACCTCAACCTCCCAAGTAGCTGGGACCACAGGCGTGCACCACTTCACTTGGCTAATTTTGTTTAGTTTTTGTAGAGATGTGGTACTGGGATTCACGTGGAAACTTCCTGCCTCTCCCCACTCCTGCCACTGAACTTGGAGTTGAGAGGTGAAGACAGGCAAAGACAGCAACAGCCACACTATAAGCATGGGTGTGCACAGGTACTGCTGGTGCCCGCTCTAGGGTGCCAGTGCAGCTTGAGAACAGCAGGGGCCTCACACAGGAAGGCTGGTGACTTGAAAGTGAGCACTCACCCATGAGACTGGAGAGGAGGGGCCACCTGAAGAAAAGGGCAATACGCTTGCAGGTGGGCTTCAGGGCCTCGTGTAATTCACCAGAGTGGCTAAAATTAAAAGATGGACAATACCAGCTGTTGATGAGGATATGAAACAACCAGAACTCTCAAGCACTAGTGGAGGGACTGTACAATGCTGCAGTTACCATGGAAACCAGTTTGCAACAGTCTTCTAAAGTTGAACATATACTCCTATACAATACAGGAATGGTGTTTACCTGAGGGGAATTAAAACATGTGCTTACTGCTGGGCTCAGTGGCTCACGCCTGTAATCCCACCACTTTGGGAGGCTAAAGCCAGAGGATCACTTGAGGCCAACAGTTTGAGACCAGCCTGGAAAACATAGTAAGACCTCATCTCTACAAAAATATTTGAAAATTAGCTGGACGTGGTGGCATGTGCCTGTAGTCTCAGCCACTTGGGAGGCTGAGGTAAGGGGATCACTCAAGCCCGGATGTTCCAGGCTGCAATGAGCTATAATCAGGCCACTGCATTCCAGTTTGGACAACAGAATGAGGCCCCCTCTTAAAAAAAAAAAAAAAAAAGAAAGAAAGAAAAAAAAGAAATGCTCACAGAGACATGTACATGAATGTTCCTGGCAGCTTTATTCAGAATATAAAAAACTGGAAAATAATACAAATGTCCAGCAACTGGTGAAAGGATAGACTAATTGTGATTATGTCCCCACAATGGAATACTCATCAGCCAAAAAAATAAAAAAAGAACAAACTTCTGATACACACATCATGAATAAATATCAAAAGCTTTATAGGTGAGAAGAAGCCAGACTACACAGACTACTACATACGCTATGATTCATTTATGTGAAATTCTAAAACAAAAAAAAAATTTTTAATGACAAAAGTACAGCAACACTAAGTAGACCAATACTTTCCAGGGGCTGGAAACAAGGGGAGGGGACGGAAATGAAAGGGTGTGAGCAAATTGTTCTAGATCCTGGTCACGGTGGCAGAGGCTCCATGGATAAATCCATTTGTCAACATTCACTGAACTATTCTTGGGACATCAGTGCATTTTATTGTGTGTAAATTGTACCTCAATAAAGTTGATTACAAAAAGAAAAAAATATAAGGTTTGTGCATCTGCTAAGGGGATGGACTTTATCCAGAAGGTGCAGAGAGTCAATGTAGTCAACCTCAGCAGGGGAGTGACAAGGGGAGATTTGTGCTTTAGAAAGATGCTCTGGCTGTAGCAGAGGATGGCTTAGAAACTGCCCCACAGAAGGCAGTTAGGATCACGCTGCTCTTCCTTTAACTGAGATATTGTCTGACCTCCAAGGGCACAGTGGGAGAATTTGCATGCATGGCCTCCCCGAAACTGAATGCTGCTGCCCAACAGCCCCTCTGCCTGCTGTCCTTCTGGGGAACACACCTGGAGACAATGACGAAGGCGTATCCCAACTTCTGAGCATCTGGGGTGCTGGCAACCAATGCATTGTGGGGACACATTCATTATTTTTATGCTCCTCACCTGTTATCAGGGAAAAGCATTCCATGCCCATGCCCAAGCACAGAAGCTTGAGGGCACAGTCTGCTTGGAGATCAGTTCTGAAAGCCCGAGGGGGTTTGAGAGGGGACACAATGTGGCTGGTATCTCCTCCTTCATCACCTCCTTGCAATCTCCAAGGAGGGCAAAGGAATTCAGCTACACACAAATCCTTGTTTTTAGCCATGGGGATACTATGTTTCAGAAACTCTCTCCAAGCTTTGGAATAGGATGCAACTGAAACACACACACACACACACACACACACACACACACACGTGCCTTTACCTGGGGAAGGGAAAAATACCAGTACACGCCCCACCACCTGTCATGTCTTACTGGGTAATTCCTACTAATTAAATACTCAGGATAAATGTCAGCTAGATTTACTTTTCATGACAATGATCACATTGTTTGATGAAAATCTTGAGCTATTTGGAATGATTGTGATTTACACTCGTCTGTCTGTTGGTTCAGGCAGAGAGTAGGCAGGCACATACCTCCCTCAGCTAAGATGGCAGAGGTGGTGCCTGCCAGCCATACTGCTTAGGAGATATGGCTTTGAGTAGAGCAGTTATACAATAAATCCTTCCTCTTTTGCACCTACTTGAATAAATCTTTGGATCACTGCTTTCCCATAATACAAATACGCAGGTATCTGAGGGGCAATGCTAAATTGTGTCTTTAAAATTCAGTAAGAAGGCACTAAGATTTCTGCATTCACTGTTCATCACAGCTTTGGGAATAAATGGACTTCCAAGAATTTGCAACCAAGCCTAGTGGGTTTTTCAGAATTTTGTAGCCAAACCTACCACGCTTCACAGAATTTGTAGCTGCAGTTTAGCTACCAGGCAGGGACTTTGTTCTGGGGGTACTGTACTAAATAAAAGTACTTAATGCCCTCATGTAATGAGTTCTTATTTTATGTGGACTTGGCCTCCATTTTGAATAGAAGTTTAGGCCGGGCGTGGTGGCTCAAACCTGTAATCCCAGCACTTTGGGAGGCCGAGACAGGCGGATCACGAGGTCAGGAGATGGAGACCATCCTGGCTAACATGGTGAAACCCCGTCTCTACTAAAAAAATACAAAAAACTAGCCGGGCGAGGTGGCGGGCGCCTGTAGTCCCAGCTACTCGGGAGGCTGAGGCAGGGGAATGGCGTAAACCCGGGAAGCAGAGCTTGCAGTGAGCTGAGATCTGGCCACTGCGCTCCTGCCTGGGCCACAGAGCGAGACTCTGTCTCAAAAAAAAAAAGAAATTTAACTTTATCAGACCAGAAGCAAGGCTCAGTCACCCTTGACACAGTTTCTACTCCACACCCAAATGGTTTAAGCCAATGGCCAGAGATAAACACTTAGAAGCATCTCTCCCGCCTAGCAGGCTGGGCTCCCTACTTTCCCGACGCTTTCTTTAAACTACCCATTCAGACATTTGCCAGTGAACTTAAAGTGACCCATGCCTTATTCCTTTATACAGATGCTTCTTGACTTATGATGGGGCTATGTCCCAATAAGCCCATCATAAGTTGAAAATCCCCTAAGTAGAAATGCACTGATACACCTAACCTACAGAACATCATAGCTCAGCCTAGCCTATCTTCATCACACTCAGAACACTTACGTTAGCCTAGAGTTGGGGAAAATCACCTAACACAAGACCTATTTTATAATAAGCATTGAATGTCTCATGTAATTTATTGAACATGGTACTGAAAGTGAAAAACAGAATGGCTGTATGGGTCCTTGAAGTAGTTTCTACTGAATGCATATGGCTTTTGCACCACAATAAAGTCCAGAAATTGGAAGTCAAACCACCACAGGCCAGGTACTTTCTGCACTGCTGGTTGCAGCATGCTGTTCATGCCTCTGCCTGACCCTTCATTCCTGCTACTGGTGACCCAGGGATAGAGGACTGCCCTCCCAGCTCATTGCACTCTCGTTGCCTAGAATCTGTAGGTAAAAACCTTTTAATTTGTTTCCTACTGTGGTGGTGTATTGAATTTGTGCCTTCCATCTGAAGGACCAGGGGCTGCCCCAGGCTAAGTTTTCTCCTTGGGTGCCAGGGAGAACACAGGTCAGGCTTCCAGGACCAGAGCCATAGTCAGACAAGGGCATCTGCCAGTATAAACAAATTTCCCATATAAGGGACCACTGGTCACAGGTAGACATTAAGCCATCCTCCCGGTAAAAGAAAGCCGTGAAAGGCACATGTTAACTATCCCGATTCAGCTCCCCTTCATTTTCCGTTAGGATAGTGTTGCTAGCTGCCCTGGCACTGGAACTTCAGTTTAGCTGGATCTCAAAACACCTAATCTCTGGGACATTTCTTACTGGAGAAGAGGACTGAGCTATCTACACCATTGCATGGGCTCATGAATGGTCGGCCCCTGGTTGCATCAATTAGTTTTGCTTATCTGAATGGCTCTGGCATTCCTAATGGCAGTTGTGGTTTGCATATTTCTATTTCATATTTCTATAGAAATATTTCCATTTATTTCTCAAACTAATTTGCATAAGGTTTTAGCCTATGAAATATTGCTCCATGAACAGAGGATTAAAATGAGTTGGTTTTTTCAATAACAAACTCAATGGACATTTTGAAAACAGCTAGGCACAGACCTCTATAATAGTTCCTCTCACAAGATGTATTTGTCCTTCCTGCTCAACCTCTGTAAACTCCGATGTAGTGGCAGAATATGTGATCTTAGTGTCTTCATTTATTAACGCATTCACTAGACATTTGGCAGGACTATATTAGTTAAGGTCACCTAGGTTCCAGTAACAAATAGACCCAAGACTTATTATGATGCCAACCCTCTAGAATTTAGTTCTTGTTCAAGTTGTAGTCCCTGGTAGGTGTCCCTAGCTGCAAGGTGGCCTTCCTCAATGTGATAGCTAGGGACCAAGGCTCCTTTCATGTGTGGCTCCATTATCTTCTACTCCTAAGTATCTGCAGCAAGCTGGTGGAGGAGATGGAGGAGGCACACTTACTTCTTAAAGGCCTTGGCCCCAAGATGCCACACACCTGCTCACATTGTCTCTGTGAGGACCAGTCACATGAGGACTTTGTACCTGGTGACAAAGGGGGCCAGGCAATGTAGCTTATGTTTGCACACTGCTTCCTAGCTATAAGTCTGTCCTATGGAGGGAGAGGATAGGCTTTGGCAGACAGCTAACCATCTCTGTCACAAGGCCAGCTGCTTTCTTGATTGATACACAGCTTTCTTCCAAAACAGGTTGCAGGGGCCTGAAAGCTACTCTAAGCCTGGCACCATATTGGCTGCTGGAAAGCATTGCTGTAGTGAGATGATAATGCCCAGTTCTGGGGTTGCATGAAGGAGGGAAGGTGGAAGTCACCTTAAACAGGAAGGAAGTGGTCCCTGTGGCTTATATGACACATACACCACAAGGCAGTGTTCCTACCTCACGGCATCTAAACCGGATCTAGGCGTTAGCAGGGTTCACTAAGTATGTCTAGATGGTAAGACAGGGATCATGTGTTTACCTTATAACACCTTATGTTTTCCAAATTATAATAGACATGTTTTAGTTTCATAATCAGAGGAAACATCTTTTTTTAAGCAAAAGTATTATCAACAAATAAAACTAGCATCTAATTTACGAAAGGATTTGAAGAAATAAGATGAGCCCCTTAACTCTGCACCTAGATAGTGTGGTTCTAGAAAATCACTCTTTGGCCCTCTGTAATGGCGCCATGCAGCAGCACCTGTGACACTCCAGTTGCTTTGTAGTCAGCAGACAACTGGCCCCATGCATGTTGTTTCAGCCCACTGGCTCTCTGCTGGCATGCTGCCCCTTGGAAGCTGGAGGTTTGACAATCACAGTCATGTGGGTAATGAGATCAGAGAGAGAGAATAAAGATCCAGAGACACAAGGCTGCATCTCTGCAAACTGAGTGTCAGGGCAAACCAAAGAGACAAGGTGGATATGGGCGTGTACAAGGGTCAGAGGTAGTGACTGAGAGATGAGCTAATGCCAGACAACTGTCCCACCTAAGTACAGAGAACCAACCCAAAAGTCACTACAGAGCTGAAGGTCAAAGCCAGGTTTGCAACCAGAGCAATGGTAGACTCCAGACAGAGGAAGATTTTGAGTTGGGAAAATGCTTCCTCAAGCATGAAACCTTGTATGATCTTCCTACTAGAAAAAGATGAAATATTTGCTGCGGTGCAACTGGATGCAGGAGGCAGATCGTGACATCCAACCAATCACTTAGATAGATCCATTCATTTAACTACTATTTACTGAGCACCTATGGCAGGATGGAGACTGTCAGGTGCTACAGACGCAGAATAAGACAGCCAAGGCCTTGTCTTCATGAAACTTGAATTATGTTGGAATTTGTATGCTAACTTGGAAAAAGTAGCTCATGTGCAAAAATTTTGAGCATATTTGAATAGCCCATTTAGCAGCAGAAGTGCCATTATTTGTACAGTAATCTAAGTTGTACCAGGTGGTATAGCTGAAAAATAACTCAACCCGTGGGATGTCCTACTGGAACACTAGATAAGCAACATGGAGGCTGCTGCTTGAACTTTCCATTCCAGTCCCCCTCCCCTGCAATTCAGCCTTTCCGTTGGTACATGAACTGGAACTCCCTAAAGAGTTAACTCATCAGATAATGACACAATGCTAAGAACTCCCTAGATGTTGATGTAATCGTCAGCTCTTCTCATTCGGCTCTGCCATAATGGTTGTATGTCAGTGCTGACTATGCTCTCAGGCTGACCTTAGAAGTAGGCGAGAATCAACATCACAGGCTGGGTGTGGTGGCTCATTCCTGTCATCTCAACACTTTGGGAGGCCAAGGCTAGAGGACTGCTTAAGGCCAGGAGTTCAAGGTCAGCCTGGGCATCATAGTGAGACCCTTCCTCTGACAAAAATAAAATTAGGTAAGCATGGTGGCACACACCTGTAGTCCCAGCCACTTGGGCCCAGGAATTTGAGGCTATGGTGAGCTATGATTGCATCACTACACTCCAACCTGGGCAAGAGAGTAAGATCCCATCTCTAAAATAAATAAATAAATTATATATATATATATATATAAAGTGTATTCACACACATTTACACATATGATCATCAGTGCTTCTAGCTAAATCTGGGAAGTTTTGTTTTTTTAAGAGAGGTGATACTTTAATCCTCGAGTTTCAGGTGTTTTTACCAGATTAGGTAACACTTTCCTTTTGTGGGGGATTTAAAGTACTATGTACTCTCCCTTTCCTGGAACCAACCATAGTTGCAATTTTACATTAATGTATGTGGTTATTCTATTACTGTCTCTTTCACCTAATAGACTGTAAGAGTCAAAAAGAAGCACTATGACTTCTTTGTCTCACATTTCATGCCCTGAACCTAATATAGGGCCCAGGACATGGTACAAAACTCTGTGAAAGACCAAATATGGTGGCTCATGCCTGTAATCTCAGAACTTTGAAGGCCAAGGCAGGAAGATCACTTGTGCCCAGGAGTTCGAGATCAGCCTGGGCAAGATGGCAAGACCCCATCTCTACAAGAAAATTAAAAAAAAAAAAAATTAGCCAACCGTGGTGGCCTGTACCTGCAGTCCCAATAAATGTTTGTCATCAGACAGATGGGTCAGGAACAGGTTCCTTTATTCCATTTAGCATTTCTTTCCATCAGCATACTGTTTCCTTTACCTCATCACCATTCTTTAGGCTTCTCAGAATACTTTGGCATATTTTTAGTAGGGCAATTCTTACTTCCCCATTACATTGAACAAATAGTGATATACTTAGCAGACAGGGCCAGATCTGGGAAGTCTTGATGATAAAGAAACAAGTTGGGTCTGCCCTATCTGACTCATAATGTGTCTCCCAAGAGAAAAACCCTATACTACATGGAATGATGCAATTGGAGTACATTTTCAAATGTACTTTACTTCCCATAAAAGACTCCCATGACAAGTACTCCTTTTCATAGTTGGAATCCACACAGCTTCCAAAATACCCTCAAAATTGAAAGGAAACTTCTGTACAGTCAAATACCTTTTTTTTTTTCTTTTTGAGATTTCATGGTGCACCCTCTTCCAGTCTTCTGAGACTGGCCCAGGAATGAATGCTGTATATCAGAGCAGTCTGTTTCCAAAATGACCCCTGGTTTCTCTGACAGGCTCCGTCATCTGGCCATCAGTTACAAGTTTGTTGAGGACATTAAACTACAACTTTCCATGCTTCCTTGCCATTTGGAATTTGACAGTGAATTTGCTAATTTATTTTCCATATAAAACACTTACTTGGTCTTTATGAGTCTTTACATGGACTTCATCTCTTTCAGGCTGGATTCTCTGAGGAATTAACAAACTGACAGTGATGTTTGATAGAGCTTTTCCACCTGCCAAGGTCTTGTTATTTGCAGATAACTCAACATACCCTGAAACTATTCAGCCCTTTTCACCTCTGTGATTCCTCAAAAGTCGTAAGTGGTGTTCCTACGTTTAGCAAATATGTATTAAAAAGGTACCATGTAGGAGGGTGCAGTGGCTCACACCTGTAATCCCAACACTTTCAGAGGCCAAGACAAGAGGACTGCCTGAGGTCAGGAGTTCAAGACCAGCCTGGGCAACATAGTGAGAAAAATTTTTTAATTTAAAAATTTGCTGGGCACTGTGGTGTGTCCCTGTAGTCCCAGCTACCTGGGAGGCTGAGGCAGGAGGATCACTTGAGCCCAGGAGCTGGAGGCTACAGTGAGCTATGATGGCGCAACTGTACTCCCGCCTGAGCAACAGAGAGTGACCCCAGCTCTAAAAAGAAAGAACCACGTGAAAAGCACCAGAAAGGATACAAAGGAGGCCCTGCCCTCTTGCTCAAGAGGAAAACGTTAAACAATGTGCAGCGAAAGGTGTCAGTGGCTGTGCTTAGAAGTTCATGGAGGGAGACAGCAGCATCACCTGCGTGATCAGGGAGGACTTCTTAGAGAAGTGTTAGCTTTACCTGAGCCCTGGGAAGATGCAAGGTATTACAGACCAGTAAGGACTGCTGATCGGAGGCCTGGAACAATACATTTACAACAATTTAAAAATAAGGAGTGATGGCTTTATAAATAACCAGGCCACAACAGGGTTATCGATAATGCAATCTAGTCGGGCACAGTGGCTCATGCCTGTAATCCTAGCACTCTGGGAGTCTGAGGTGGGAGGACTGGTTGAGCCCAGGAGTTTGAGACTAGCCTGGGTAACATGGCAAAACCCTGTCTCTACAAAAAAAAAAAAAAATTAAAAATTAGCTGGGTGGGGTGGCTGACACCTGTGGCCCCAGCTACTTGAGAGGCTGAGGTGGGAGGATCACTTGAGCCCAGGAGGTTGAGGCTGCCATCAGCTGTGTTCATGTAACTGCACTCCAGCCTGAGTGACAGAGCAAGACCCTGTCTCAAAATAAAATACAATCTATGAAATAAATAAGCAGCCACAATCAAACTAACAGTAAAGGCTATAAAGTGACTTCACTTCACACCTTTCATGATTTCTCCAGGTCCAACCGCCTTATCTTTATTCCATTCTTAAAATTATCTCAAAGGATAACTTGTCAGGGACCTAAGGTGATCCCAGGCCATACTTGGATTTAAGCCAGGTGGGGCCAACCCCAGCTGTACTGTTACGGTTTCAGAGATAAACCATGTAAGGCTCAGCTTCCTGATGTCTGAAATAAAGATCATAATGCCTACCTGAACAGATGGTTCAGAAGATTAAATAAAATTATGTGTGAAGAATCCTTAGCACAGAGCCCAACATGTGTTATGAACTCAAATAAATGCCAGCTATTATTGCATGGTTTGATTCCTCTGGTTTAGTAAGCACAGAATGACGGGCAGATGTTCCTTCCAGTGGGGGCATGTGACAGGCACACAATAAATGTGTACTGAATTAATTACTGAATTAATTAAGCAAAGGTCCTTTCACTTCATTTAAGAGCCACTGTCTATTAAATCAATATGGCATCCGTTTGATAGTCCAGTGACACTTGAGCTGTATCATTCTGAAGAAAGTCTGTGACAGAAAAATCTCTTCCCTACTTGACCTCAGAGATGATGAGCAAATAGTTCTGGTCCTTTACAAAAATTGCAAAGAACTATGGATGGGGTCTTCCATAAATGAGAGGAGCTAAAATGTAATCAGGAGACTGTAAGAACTATTTTGTATAGCAAATAATGGGTACTGAATTCAAACTTGAAGAAATATGAGTTATCTCTCTTTCTCCTCCAATAAGGGTTTTTCTGGGACAGCAGGAGTCCAGGAGTTCCAGACCAGCCTCGGCAACATGACAAGACCCCACCTCTACAAAGAATCAAAACATTAGCTGGACATGGTGGCATGCACCTATAGTCCCAGCTGCTTGGGAGGCTGAGGTAGGAAGACTGCTTGAGCCCAAGACGTTGAGGCTGCAGGGAGCTATGTTTGCAGACACTGGAACAATCATTTGTAGGGAAAAATAAAGGGGAGTTCAAGTAGGAAGAAGGCCAGGTGAATCTTTAAACATGTGAACAATGTTTGTTTCAAATAAATCTGCTTAGCAAAAACATTCACCACCCATCAAAGAACACAGTTTTCTAACTCCTCTTTCTCAAAAAAGTACCTATAAACTGGTTTTATACATGAATGTTGAGATTTTAAGGAGATATTTCATGCCCTGGGCATACAGCCAGCTTGTTGGCATATTTCAGGAAGAAAAGTATCTGGAAATATGTCATAACTGGAGAAGGAAGGCCAAATGATGAATTGATCATCTAGTGCAGCAGATCAGAATATGCCAGAGAGAGAACCCTGGCAGGAAAGCTGCCTCAGGATGGATTTCTTGGTATTCTGGACACCACATGGATCAAATTAACTTCATGGTTTAAGGATATCCTGTTTTCTGAAGCTACTGTGCTTTGAACAACCTCGTAGCATCTGTTGGAAGCAAAATATAATCTGTGGCAACTCGTTTATATTTTCAGAACTTTGCCTTCAAAGTCCTGGGGAAGCTCCTCTGATGTTCTAAGAATATGTAACCCATTTTTGGTAGCAGAGCTTTGGCAAAAGTTGATGGTCTCCTAGAGAAACAAGAGACTCCTTCCCGGCACTGAGAAGGAAAAGTGGCAACGCTAAACATGGCCATTAAGACAACAGGGCTGTGACCAGGTGCAGTGGCTCACGCATGTCATGCCAGAACTTTGGGAGGTTGAGGCAGTAGGATCACTTGAATCCAAGGAGTCTGCAACTAGCCTGGGTGATATGGCAGCACCCTGTCTCTACAAAGTATTCTACCTCTACAAAAATAAAAATGAAAATTTTGGGGAAAAAAAACCAGGAAACAAAAAGACAACAGACCCATAATTGCCAGGCCCCTCACAGAGTTGGCACTATTCTGTAAACATTTTATTTTCTTGACTTACTTTTTATCGTTTGATTTTTCCTCTGCATATTTGCAGCAAAGAGATTTCCAAGACAATCAAAGTCATATATTCTCCTATATTAAAAAGGAAAAACTGAGGGATTGTCTAACTCAATGCAAAGCTCTAATTCACCAGAACCAATTCAGAGCTGGACACTTTACAAAACAGGAGTGTGTGTGAGTGTGAGTGTGTGAGAGAGAGAGAGAGAGTGTGTGTGTGTGTGTGTGTGTGTGTAATGAGGAGGGGAAGCTTAGCAGGAGAGAGCAACACTTTTTAATCATGACATTCTCTCAACTAATGGGTGTGTTCCTGGTCCTTAAGGGTAGACAGATTAAAACAAAAACAAAAACAGAAAAGGTGGGGTGAGGTAGTTCACCCTGTATTCCCAGCACTTTGGGAAACCAAGGTGAGCATATTGCTTGAGTCCAGGAGTTTGAGACCAGCCTGGGTGACATGGCAAAACCCTGTCTCTAAAAAAAATACAAAAATTAGCGAGGCATGGTGGAGCATGCCTATAGTCCCAGCCACTAGGGAGGCTGAAGACTGAGGCGGGAAGATCACGAGCCCAGGAGACAGAGGTTGCAGTGAGCTGTGATCATGCCACTGCAATCCAGCCTGGGTGACAGAGTGAAACCCCATGGCCACCCCCTCCATAAAAACCTCCATGGGTGGATTGTAAAAGATTCAGTAGGCATGTGTGTGTGTGTGTGTGTGTGTGTACATGTGCATGCACATGCATGGGGAAAATGCACAACTTTAGGGCATGTGGTCAGATACTGCATCTTAAATTAGAAAAAAAAATAACTGATATAAATGGTATTTCCACCTCAGAAAACCTTTCTATAACTAGAGCAGAACAATCATGTGTAGTCCCCCAGAGGCTGTCGGCAAGACTACCTAGAAAAATCCAGAAAATGCTTTCTTTTCAATTTTTGGAAAGTACCAGGAAAAAAAAAAAGTGAAAACTAAATCTGAGTTAACAACAAAATCTATCGTTTCAGGTCACTCATGTGGACTTGAATGAAATATTTCTATTCTTTGCTTGGAAAAGTTTTTACAGCTAAAAAGTATAAAATCAGAGATGCCCATGTTAATTTCTGTTAAAATAAATATAACTCTTTTTAATGAAAAACAAAGGCTGCATAAGTCTACTTTAGTTACTCGATTTTAAGTATCTCTTACTTCAATGATAGAAAATGGCAGAAATTTATTGTCTTCTTGAGCTTGACTTGTTAGAGTTAAGGTAGTTAACTCCCTGCTTCATACTCATCAACTTCAATTAGCTTTCATAAATAAACTATATAATCAAAGTACCACTGAGTTATCTGGCAAGACTGCAAAAATTGGTCATTTAAATTATTAAACTATTTTTTAAACGTAGTCTACCAAAACTTACAAGGCCAACCAGAGAGTAGGACAGTATTTTAACCAGATATGAAAGACAAGATTATGTATAAGATATAAAGAGACCATCCAAATTCATGAGAAAAACATTGTCACCAGTAGATAAATGGGCAAAGTGTATCAATTACAATTCACAGGGAAGAGGAAGGACAAATTAGCAAACATCTAATAGATACGTCTTCATTTGTAATCAAAGAAATATGCACTTAAAACAACCCCAAGCAGCAATTTTATATCTGCCCATGTAGCATCTTTTTAAAGAAATCACACATCTGATGTTATCAAGGTTAAGGTAAAACTGGTTTTCTTGTTCAGTGATGACAGAATTATACACTACCGCAATCCCTACAGAAGGCAAAATGGCAGTACATAAACCATATGCATTTGTAAAGAAGAAATAAATAATCACTTTGCTGGCTAATCATTTACATCTACTTAATTCAAAGTAATTCCATCTTAGACTAGCACTTTAGAGGTTGACTCATTCTGGCATAGGTACGTATTAGGCCTTTCAGAAGCAGCAAAGAGAAAATGCTGGAGTTAATTTAACCAGATACGGAAGTATAAAACATTTTTTGGAGTTAGAATATAACTTCTTAATGTAATTGGCTTTTTTAAAAATTTTACTAACAACCAAATGCACTAAAACAAGGACACAAATATACATTTTAGGAAATAAATATTCTGAGAACATTTCTAGCTAATTAGCCAATTGGCCTGGATTTCAGTTTCTTGATCTGTAAAAGGGAGCTGATATCTCTAACTCAGGGCTGTCTAGGAAATAAGTAAGGAAATGGAGGTAAAGCACCAAGCTCAGTGCCTAGCACTCAGAAAACTAGTTTTTCTTCTGCAATCTCACCTGCCCATTTTCTGAGAAAGGATAATATGTTTTCTCTCTCTCTTTTAATTTAAGAAGAATACATGAAATGATATGCATGGAAAAAGTGCTTTGAAAAGTAAAGAAGCACTCTAAAAACAGTATCATTACGAAGAAACAGGTTTAGAGGACTACGGGAAACACATACGTGCCTAAAAACCATTGTGAACTATTGGGATATCTTTAACAACTGCTGAAAACCAGATGATAGCTGGAGAGTCAAACAGTTCTCTATGAAAATCTTTAATTGCCATTGATTAAAAAATCTATTCATATATTAATCTCGTCGCTCTCATTCTCTTGCTCTCTCATTTCCAATGCTTGTACTTTTGGTTTCATTTCATTCACATCTACTTTCTCAGGTTTATTTCAGTTAGTTTTTATTCCTGTTCATTTCCTCTGATTTAAAAGATAAATTAAAAAGCAGTGATATGACAAGCCATAATGAAGGGTGGGACAAAAAGAAAAGATCAGTAATGGTATTTTTAGTTAAAAAATTTACTATTTGTTGGTCGTGAATTTTTGTGTTAATTTTGATTTTTTAAAAAAACATTGCATTAAAATATTTATCCAGGCCAGATGTGGTGGCTCATGCCTGTTATCCCAGCACTTTGGGAGGCCAAGGCAGGAAGATC
>NW_012119932.1:4174984-4223735 GCF_000951035.1 Colobus angolensis palliatus
ACATGTACTGTCAAATGGCTGGCAGCAGGAGATTTCTAGTGCATGGCAGCCTAGCCAGACTCTGTCCAGGGCATTGCTGACTGACAGCTGTGTGGGACAGTAGGTTACAGGAGGAACTAAGGGCAACAAGTCATCCCATTTTTAATACTTGCCACCTTCCTCCAGGCACGGCCACAGGCATCTCAGCTTATTCAGAGGAGTGAGAGGAGGAAAAAAATAACTTGAAATGTGTTCCCTTAAAGACAGTAAAGACTAGGTGGGGCACGGTGGCTCACACCTGTAATCTCAGCACTTTGGGAAGCAGAGGTGGGAGGGTCACTGGAGCTCAGGAGTTTGGCACCAGCCTGGGCAACATGACAAAACCCCATCTCTACCAAAAAAAAAACAGCCGAGCCTTGTGGCCCAGTTACTTGGAGGCTGAGATGGGAGGATCACTTGAGCTCAGGAGGCGGAGGTTGCAGTGAGCTGAGATCAAACCGAGATAATAAAGACTTACTTTCCAAATGAAGCCACTTGGCATTAATGACTACAACTTTGGTGAAGCCGGCTTTACCTATTTGGTTGATGGCTTGTGTGTGCCAATTCACAGGTGAACAGAATTTAGTCAAACCCCAACTCTGCTACTTACCAGCATTGTTACAGAACATCTCTATGCCTCAGTTCCCTCACCTGTAAAATGGGTACACTCAGAGTACTCACTCCATATAGGGTTGCGGTGAAGATGAAAAGAGGTAATAGGTCCTCAGAGTGCCCTGTACACAGTGGGTGCTCATAAATGTCCACTATCGTTATCAACCAGACTCACTGCTTTGGTGAATGGCAATTGAGCACTAATTTTCACACATTTATAAGTAGTCAACAAACATCTTTATGCCCCCCAAAAGCTCATTAGACCCAGGCCTACCCATCAAAGGACACCATCTTTTCTATAATACCTACCTAGTTCTTTCCAATATTTTCTATGCCACCAAGCTTAGGACACGAGCAGCTCTAAGTACCAAATATGAAAATCCAAGCAAAAGAGAGAAAGACTGTATCCAATTATCGTAGATCCCAGTCTCATTTTCACAAGCTCTAACCAGGTGTGAAGTGTAGATGAGCGTTGGCTTTTATGAGCATGAGCGGCGGGTGTGTCTGGGTGTCTATGTTACATAAAATCCAGTAGGTTGTACAGGTGTGAGATTGCTGAATATCCAGGGTTGATAAATAGCACATCCCACAGCTTCTGAGGGCAAATAAAACTGTCCCAGTCCAGGCCTGCACTGCTAATTAAGGGCAATTGCCCAGGCCTGTGTCCAATCAGGGGCAGTGGAGGGAAGAGGAGAAACAGGATCTATGGCCACCACGGGGGTGGGTGTCGGGGACTCCTCCTGCTGCTGCTGTTATCTATCTTTGTGAAGGGGGGCTTCCAGCTTATGCATGTCACATCCTCAGCTGGACACCTTTGTCCTGTGGAAAGGCCTAGCTCCCACGTGTGCCTTTGGTTCTGTGGCCTGGACTGCACCTGGTTTCTTGTCAGGCACTGTATTAGTCTGTTCTCACACTGCTATAAAGAAATGCCTGCGAAGGGGTAATGTATAAAGGAAAGAGGCTTAATTGACTCACCACTCTGGATGGCTGGAGAGGCCTCAGGAAACTTACAATCACGGTGGAAGGTGAAGAAGAAGCAGGCACCTTCTTCAAAAGGCAACAGGAGAGCGAAATGAGAGCGGAAATGAGAGAGGAAAAACTGCCCCTTTTAAAACCATCAGATCTCGTGAGAACTCCCTCACTATAACGAGAACAGCATGGAGGAACCACCCTCATGATCCATTCATTTTCTTCCCTTGACATATGGGGATTACAGGTCCCTCCCTGGACACAGGGGGATTACAATTCGAGATGCGATTTGGGTAGGGACACAGAGCCAAACCACATCGGGCACCCACTGGTCCTTCTGCCACTGAGAGCTGTGTTTTGTGTGCCTCCTACCAAACACAGCAAAACACCGTGAAGATGCAATATGAATTCCAGGACAAAACCATCTCTCCAAGAAACGATTATAGCTTAGTGTCTCCTGTTGACTCTATGGTGATGGTGATGGGTGTGGTAGCTAAAGCCCCAAGACAGACACAGAAGACCCCCATTCTCTATATGTGGCCTAAGCCTAACTGCTTAACCTCTCTCGGCCTCAGTTTCTTCACCTTTAAATGCAGATGATAAGGATCTGTCATAAGGAACCAGCAAAGATTATGTCAGATCTAAAGTCCCATAACAACAAAGGGTGTTTCATTGTGATTTCTGCAGCAGCTCCAGCCGTTGGGGGAAAATCACTCAGCAAAGCTCTTGTTTGGTCCAGTTCTCTGTGGCACCTCGAGGCAAGACTCAGCCAGCTGGTGACAGACACAGCAGCTTTCTGGGCCCTGTTCTAGTATTGCATCATCTGGGGAGGAGCAGGGTGAGGCTGAGCTAGCAGAATTCCAAAACAGCTTTCAGACTTTTACTGCCAGAGAAGACCAGGAGTTGTATGTAGCGTTTCTGAGAGACAAGTTTGTATGTGACTTTGATCTTTATCAAGCTAAAAAGAGCAATATAAAATATAAAAATGGCAGATTTGTAAGTGTGTATATGTGGGTGAGTGTAAGAGAGAGAAGAGAGAGAAGATAGACAGAGAAAGTTGGGTGGGCGGGGGAGGGAGAGGGAGAGAGAGAGAGAGAGAGAGCGCGCGAGAGCGAGAGCACACAGGATTGTCATTAGCAAAGAACAATTTTTAAACGCCTATCCCAGCCTTGTGCAACCCTTCTTGGTTGAGATGAAAGAGTTTCCAAGACATTCCAAGAAATACTCCCACTAGCAGATTTCCAGATGCCATCTTGTGCTCCAAAGGGACAGGAGGCCTTTGCGACTGCCTGGCTCCCACCACTGCCTGCCTCTCACACCACAGCAGAAAGAAAAGTGGGACAGAACACACTTTACTCCATGCAGGCTCGAAGCCTGATTCTAAATGAAGTGGCTTAGCTCAACAGCCCGTTAGAGAAGGTCAACCCCACGTGGTCTTCATGTAGCTCTGGGTCCTTTAGTACTTACTGAATCGCTGCTGGGTGCAGGTATAAGTAAAACCCATACCTGCCCAAATGCCCACTGCTGCCATCCTATCGTCTTGCTGCTTCTGCCCTCAATGACCCCCTCCCAGGTGACCACCTCCTGCCCATCAGGCAGCCAGCCTCCTTTCCCACTCAGGTGACCTGAGTGCTAGACTTGGGGTTGGACTGGGGAAGAAAAGGGAAGATACAAACCAGAGTGGTTTTATGAGAGTAGCATTGACCTTCCACCTGCCCACCAAAATGGGTGTCCCCAGCTCTGGGCCTCAGTTAACTATTTGCTGCCAGAGCCTTGTGCCTATGTTAATTACACAGGAAACTTTGATTTAGCAAAAAAGCTGACCTTGCCTCGAATGACCTGCAGAAACTGCCCACAAGAGCTACAGTCTTGAAGTAGCTCAGGTGGATTTCTTGTTTCTCATGTCAGTGGAAGGTTAGCAATCATGAACCTCTGTGATCATCACAGTCTGATCACTGACAATTTCAGGTTGTGGAACACTTAGTGTCTTTTAATTGGGTCTGTATTCTAAATTGAAATATAATTAAAGCTAATTTAACTTCTTTGGGTGCTTTACCTGGATCCTTATTTTGCAATTTGAACTTTCCTCTTGTAATTTAAGTGGAAATGTATCAAGTAAACAGACAGTTATGTATTTAAATGACCATCAAAATCCCCAGGGAGTAGACAGCACCTCTCTACCTTGGGCAGCGGTTTGCTGGCACACAAGTCTCGAACTGTAGTAAGAAGGTAAGACATAATTAGGCAGCGCCTCTCGGCCTACAGTGGTGCCTTAGGAGTCTGTGCGACCAGGTCTGCACATGGAGAGCCCGGCCTTCTCAGGCGGCGACAGGTGTGTCCTCCGAACGGGCTCCTGGCCGCCTCCACCAGCTTTCCCAGGCTTAACGCGGCTAGGCTCCCCCAAGGCCTCCCCTTGTTGACGGCTCCACGCCTGGGGGACGAGAAGCGGCCTCCCCGGGGCGTCGCAAGCCCCTGGGACAAGAAGAGGAGCCGAAGTTGAGGGAGACCTGAGCAGTGGACGCAGCCAGCGTCAGCCTGGGCGTCCCCGGAGTCACGGCGACACCTCGGCTCCCCACCACCGCCCCAGCTCTCAGCTTTGACATCGCGTCTCCAGAGAGGGCGGTGGATGACGAGGAACTGCAGCAGTGCACGACAACCCGGGCCTCCAGACCACCCTGGGGAGAGCGCGCTGAGTTCCTGGCCAGCGGCCCCCTTCCAGTCGGGCACCCCTACTCGGCCGCGCGCAGTCCCTTAGAGGCACAAGATGAGCCTCTGGGGAGGGAGCGGGCTGCAGGGCCTGTGGGGAAGAACGGAGGGCAGGCCGGGCCTGCAGACTGGAGAGACGTGGGCTGCGGTGAAACCGTTAGGGCTGCTTTGCCGCACGCGCAGACGCGGAGGCCTTTACAAGGCCGGTAGGCCTCACCCAGGGCCTGGGCCGCCGCAGGTGCCTTTGGGTCACACCCGGGGCGAATCCCACCCCCCTCCGGGGCGCTTCTGTTTACCAAACCCCTCAGACTATTGCGTTAGTTGTGCCGGGAAGGATAGAGGCAGGATCCTCTGGCAGAGGGGAGGTAACTGGGAACCCGGGGCTGCTGGGGACGCGGGCTACAGAATAAAAGGCGAAGAGGCGGCAGCTCGAATCTGTCTGGTGGTGATTTTAACCGGCGCAGAGGTGCAGCATATGGTTTCCAGGTTGGACTGCGGAATACAAAGAACGACTCTGAGCCCGGGTAGCCTCCTGACACCGAAACCAAACGATCCTGACCTAGGGGGGCTGAGTGGCAGGAGACTGGATTTTTTTGTTGAGTTGCAATTAAAGGAAGATAATTAAGCCCGTAGCCGCGCAGCTTATTAATATTTATAGCCCGGAGCGACAGGGCCTGCGGTCGCTGGAGGCGGATTTGCAGGCCCAGGCGCCGAGTCGGTGTCTCCGGAGCCAGGGGCTTCGCAATGACTCGGGAGGAGAAGGCTCGATAGGGGAAATTGGGGAGCGTCCACCTTCTGCGTTTCTCCTAATTACGCCAGCGGTCAAAGTCCGGCTGGGCCGGGAACGTCCCGAAGGCCGGGAACCGCGCGATGCCCGAATGCAGGGCGACCCGGCCGCAGTATCTAGCGTTTCGGAAGCCCAGTTAGGTCTCGTCTCTTTGTTAATTACCCAAACACTGTACCTCGCAGTATGTTTCTGGCTACGGGGACACACCGCGCGTTAAGAAAATGGCCCAATAATTAGGGCTCGGGGTAGAATGTCTCTTATTTTCTTGGAGCATGCGGGGCAAAGGAGACAGTGTGTACATCCGGCCCTGGCTTTGGGGCAATTTTGCAAAAATAAAACGCCCTCCGGGCTCGAACTTCGTCCGCGGTCGGCCAGGCGCCGCGCTGCGGTTCCTTTGCCACTCCGTGGTCCCCGGGTGTCGGCCAAAGCCAGGACCGGCGGGAGGGGCTCCCGGTGTCCGCATCGCTGCCCCGGCCTGGGGGATGCGCCCGAGCGGGCTGGAAGGAGGGGCTGCGCAGGCGGCGCCCACGGGGTCGTAGCGCGCGGGCTGGGAGCCTGAGAGCGATGGGTTCCCGGCCTGCGGCCGCGGGCTTAGCCCCCGGGAAATGCGTGAGAAGCGTTTGCCGTTTGTACTGCACGCGGTTCTCGGATCTCTGCTTTTCGCGCACTGCGGGTGGGGGCGGGGAGGAAGCGCGGGTGGGAGTGGGCGGCCGCGGTTAGCTTCTCCTGTCACAAACGCAGGGTTTCGCGGGGGGCGCCGCCACGGTTCCTATGGCAACGCGGCTCCTCGACGCAGCCCAGGAGTCGCGGTCGCGGGAGGCTGCGCCGCGCACCGAGCTCTTCCCTGTGGCCGCCGCGGCCGCCAGCCTCTTCCTGCTCAGGGTCTTCCTCATCTTCATCTCGTCTACGTGGGCTCTGGGCCTTTCCACCAGCCTCTGCCCCAGAACTGTTAACGGCGGCTTGGGGGTGGGGAGGGATGGAATTTGTCGTCACAACGCGCGTTCCGACGGAGCCGCACGCCACAAAGGAAGATTCATGCTGCACCCCACGGGGTACATGCGGCCACGCCAGACAGCGCTGCACAGCTGGGTCTGCCCCTCCGAGCCGTTTCCAAAGCTGGTTAGCGCCGACGCCCATAAATGAGGAGGAAGACTCCCTGTGTATTAAAAGGGGGATCCGCAGGGTTTAATTTGATAAGGATTATAGCCTTCATAAAGTCATTTTTAACAAAAAGATGTAAGTGGCATGGTAATCGAGTATTCTTTATGCATCTCTCGGCACACGCACTCATACCTGAAAATGTTTTGGCCTGCACAAAATGATTTTTTTGTGTATAAAGAATGTGTGTAACTCCTGGATAGTGGGGTTCAGCAGGATAGATTAGTGGCATTAGATAATTTACACGAGGATTATGTTTGTGCTGAAAATAAAAGCTATATTGTTTATTTAGGTCATTTCCATTTGCATGTGTCCAAGCCTTTTATTAACATTAACCAGCTAGAACATAATGGGATAATGACCACCTAACTTGTTTTATCATGGGAAAGTAAATGTGATGAAGAAGTATTCAGCACCAATACCCAGTAGATAAAAACATTTGCCCTTTGTGGCTAATTTACACATTGTTTGAAACAGATAATGTATACTGTTCTTTTAATGTTCACTTTCTTGACCTTCCTGCAGTATTTTCCATGACTGTCACACTATTTTCTCTCTTATCCTCTTTGTTTATATTTTTAAAAATAAGCTTTTTGAAATTATAGAATACTGTTAGGCTTACAGAAAAGTTGCATAGTTCTATACCCCACCTCCAGTTTCTCCTACTGTTAACATCTTAGTGTGGGACATGTCACAGCTAATGAACCAATATTCACACGTTGTTATTAACCGAACTCCGTATTTCCTTTGGATTTCATTTATTTTTCACTTTTTCTGGTCTTGGATCTCATCCAGGATATCACATTTAGTCCTTGTGTCTCCTAGGCAGGCTGTGACAGTTTCTCTGGCTATCCTTGTTTTTTTATGACCTTGAGCGTTTTGGGGTTTGTTTTTATTTTTAATGGAGGTATAATTTACATATAATGAAAGGCAAAGATCTGAACTTATAAAGTTGTAAGAGTTTCAACCATTGCATACTCTTGATATCTCCTTTTGCCCAGAAAACATCAAGTCTGATATTTAAAATATTGTCACGCAAATATTGCAGAGGTATTTATTAGTTTCTCCCACATATATACACATTGTAGTAAAAATTTTCCCATGACTTTTCAATTCTCACTTAATATTTAACATTTTTCCATTTCAAAGGTCGTTAAAGAGTTGTTAACACAATGGTAGCTTTATGAGTTTTTGATAGTTTACTTTCAACAGCCTTCTTTTGGACACAAGTTAAGCTACTGATTGTTTTTTATTCTAGAACATTTTCCTGTCTGTAGAGAGTACAGTCCAGGCATGCTCCTTAAGAAACCAGACAAACTGGGGGATAAATTAATCCGGGAAGTGTACTGGAGTGGCTTTGAAATTTTAAAAACAGTTTCTTTTTTTTTTAGTTCTGAATATTAAAGCAATAATTAATGCATTTATTTGTGCACAGCTCTTGGAAGAAATGTTTTTCTGTATCACATTGGTAATTTTGTCATAGATAACTGAATCTCCTAATTGTAAAAAAGTCTTCCACGTGTCCTTAAATCTTTGACAATTTGACACATGGTGTAACCCCTAAAGATATATTTTTAAGTAATGTTTAAAAACTTAGAACTGGTGCTTAACAATGAGGAAAAAGGAAAAAAAAAAGGTATTAATGTCATTGTGAACCATATTGTAGCCGAAAGCTTGAGGCAGACACATTTTTTAAACAACTGAGTAAAGCACTAAATTAATGGAATCTAATTTCCTCTTCACTTCTGTGATGTTTTATATGAGTAGGCTCAGTGGATCACGTTTTTATGGCTTGGTAATACAGAGTGGTGGACATCAGAGAGAAAAGGTAAAATTTAAGGTTGATGTTTTTTACCAACTATTTTTAAGAAACCCACAAACCTGCCCAGTGTGGTGTAGACCTTCTGGCCACGTTCAGGTAAAGCTGGTTGTCCGAGAACCTATCTGTCGGTAATTCCCAGAGCTGCCTTTTAAAAGTTTTTGGCTAAAATAGCTTTTAGAGTCGGGCCATATTCATGCCAACAGGATTCTGGCCCACGTTATACTTATCTTTCTCAATCCACAAGTAAAACCAAGCCAACTAGGGTAAAAAAACTGTTCCAAAGGTGTGGGTGGCTGTAGGCAGATGGTTTTCATTCTTTTGCCGTGACAAGAAAAGATTCAAAAATCCATATGTTTTAGCACTAGAGTAAATGTATTTTGCATCCATTCTTTAAAAAACCTCAACTCCTATACAAATCAAGTAATATGAGCAAATATCTTCCAGAACGATAATTTTGAGAAGGTTGTTGAGGAGTAATGCCTTTGAGTGAAGTCTACCTTCAGTTATAGCTAAGAAAAGACATAATGTTAAACACACCTGAGCATGTGTGATTATTTCAATTACTTGCCTGAATTTGAGGAAGCTAACTATGACTATCAGAAAGGATGTCAGAAACAAAATCCTGTTGTTTCTCTGCCTGCTACAAATCAGATTTCAGCAGCTGTCTCTCACCGGCTGAGAGTTAGCTGAGTAGAGGATAACATAGATTTAGTCACATGTGCACAGATTTTGGCATAGTGGGCTCTGAAATTAGACAACCAGGTCCATATCTGGTGCCATTACTGACTTGCGGATGTTCTTAACCATGTCACTGAAGTCTTCTGGGTCCCGTAGCTCTCAAATGTTAGAGATAATAATAATACTAACTTCATAAAACTGTTGTAAGGACTAAATGAAATATTCACATCATTTTCAGAATAGGAAGTACATAGCATATGGGAAGCACTCAAATGATAGCTCTTATTATCGTTGTTTTTATTATTTACTGCTTTTAAATACCTGCTATAACCAGGTATTATACTATATAATACGCTGAGGTTTTGGTAATATCGAAAAAACAGATGTTTTTCTACATCACAGAGCCTAAAAACTAAATCCTTAGGTTTGAGCCCTATTTAACCCGCTTGTTTTAATTTAAAAAGTGTATTTCTACAGTACTTTGGGAGGCTGAGGCAGGAGGATTGCTTGGGCCTATGAGTTCGAAACCAGACTGGGCAACATGGAGAAATCTCATCTCTCCAAAAAAAAAAAAAAAAAAGTACAAAGACTAGCCAGGTGTGGTGGCGCACATCTGTAGTCTCAGCTACTCAGGAGGCTGAGGTGGGAGGATTGCTTGAACCTAGAAGTTCAAGGCTACAGTGAGTCGTGATCACACCACTGCATTCCAGCCTGGGCAACAGAAAGAGACCCTGTCTCAGAAAAAAAAAAGTTTATTTCTGACCTGTAATATTCATAACATTGTGCTAAATATCATTGGTTTTGCTGTGTTCTCATTCATTTTTGCTAAAGAGATGCAAACAAAATAACAACTGGGACTTACCCAAAGCCACAGATGGAGAAGCTGTGTATTCACACTCAGATCCCTCAGGACAAGATTCCCCCAGGAACACAGAACACAGCACCAACTGCAAATCATCCTCCATTTACTCAACAGACAATGAGTATCAGTGATGTGTCGGGCATTGTTCAGAGCTGACCATTCAAGGATAAAACACAGTCCTCATCCTCAAGAAGCTTATGGTGAATTGGAGAAAGAGACAAAATTAAATATGTAATCAGTGTACATGGGATAAGATGCAGTGCAAAGATATAGGGCATCCTGCCGAGACTGAGGGGTGCAGGTGGACAAGAAAAGCCTTCCACAAAAGAGGCCAAGCATAGATGTTGAGGAAAAACCATAGCATTAATCCAGGTGAGAAATAAGGAGAACCCGAGCCGAGAATGGGCTGTGCATGGAGAGGAGGTTCCGGGCTAAAGGCAAATCCTGGTCACCATTTGGATGTGGGGAAGAAGGGAGAGGAGAATGTGAAGGAAAGCCCCAGGTCTCTGTTTGGGGGACCAGAGGGGCAATGTACCCAAAGAAGGGGTGGAGCAGGCATGCTAGTGGGTGTCCATGGTGGTCACATTGCAATTACCAGCTCTAGAAGGTACAATAGATACTTATCCCAAAGAGAGCACCAAGAATTGCACGTGAAGCCAGCCTATCTCTTTAGAGAAATCCCTGTAGCCGGGAAGAGAGAAGACAAAATAATAGGAAAATGGGGGGCGGGCCCTGTGGCTAATGCCTATAACCCTAGCACTTTGGGAGACCAAGGTGGGAGGATTGCTTGATCCCAGAAGTTCAAGACCAGCCTGGGCAACATAGGGAGACCATATCTGTACAAACATTTTTTTAAAAAGAATTAAAATAAAAATTAGCCAAGTGTGGCGGTGCACATCCATAGTCCCAGCCACTTGGGAGGCTGAGGTAGGAGCACTGTTTGAGCCCAAGCATTTGAGGCAGCAGTGAGCCATGATCACATCACTGTACTCTAGCGTGGGCAACAGAGTGAGACATTATCTGAAAAACAAAAAAACAAACAAAAACAAAAGAAAAATAAAATAGGGTGAAGGGGAGATACTTGACCTAGAAACTTAAAGTCTGCTACAAGCTTTTCTAGGGTATGATCACTTTCCTCATCCTAACACCTTTAGGTCAGGATAATTTCCCATGAAAAATAGACTTATGGCTTTAGCCAGTGGAAAAATCTCAAAGAAAAAATAGCATTCACTCTGTAGAAAGTCACTTTAGAGCCAAATTTGACACATATTTCAATCTTAAAATAAAGTATGTACAGAATTATAGTTAGTTCCCTCATATAGGATTAAAGTGTTTAACCCATATAAAATTTCTCAAGGAGTTTTAAGATTTGTGAAAATTGATTATTATAAATGTGTTTCACTCTAACCAATTCATTTGCTTATTCTTCAGGGAATACGAATGTCCAAATATAAAGCTCTAATTCATATGAACAAAAAATCACTCTTACCGTATCACAGAGCCTGATTGGCATGAGTGTTGAAGGAGAAAGTACTCCTGTAGCTTAGGCAGACAGTGTGGCATGGCAGACAACAGCACAGATGTAAGAGTAGCCGGGGTAATGTGAGCCCTGCCAGGCTCTATCACTTGCTTGCTCTGTGACCTTGGGCAAGCACATACCTCGAAGCCTCAGTTTTCTCCTCTAGAAACTGGACACAGTGATAGTACTTATCTTACATGTAATGAAGATTGAATTAGGCAATTACTGTGGTGGGAATGTCCATGTCCCTCCAAAATTTATATGTTGAAACCTAATCCCCAATGCAACAGTATTAAGAGGTGGAGCAGAACCCTCATGAATGGGATTAATGCCCTTATAAAATAGGTGAGAGCTTGTTTGTCTCTTCTGCCATGTGAAGATGCAGCAAGAAGGCACCAGCGAGGAAGCAGAAATTGAGCCCTCATGAGATGCTGGATCTATGACTTGGTCTTGGACTTCCCAGACCACAGAACCATGGAATACATTTCTGTTGCTTACAAGTTACCAGGTCTAAGATACTTTGTTACAGCAGCCTGAATAGACTAAGGCAGTCATCCATGTAATATCCTTAGCACAGTACCTGCAACATAGTAAGTCTCAGTATATTTATTTAGTGCTGATAACCCACTTAACTATCTTGGTGCCAAGTGTTATTTACAGAGAGTTGTTATCTTTTAAATTATTTATTTCAAAAGTCTGGTTCTTCCAACAAGTCATTCCAGGATTTGCTATTGTACAAGAATTATGCCTGCATTTAAAATGAATGATACCAGAAGGAATGGCCTTATTTATGTCAAGGGCTATAATTTTTAAATTGATAAAAACAAATGTAAAGTTTTGAGTATCATTTCTTAGGTAAATTTGACACCTTACTCTGTGCCTCTCCTGAGCTATAATGACAGCGACAAGGAAAAGCTCTTTCCTCTCTAATGACTGTAACATTTTCTGAATTTAGGTTTGGTTGACTCTTCTGTCAACTCTCCAAACATTCCTGAAAGAGGGCTGCAGGGTGACGTCCAGCAGACTGGATGAGGGAGGCTGGCTTTTGTGTCAACAACTTATGCAAGCATCAGGTACTTCCATTAAACACAAGTGAAGATGCTTCTTTGCTCTGACCCTGGCATGCTAAAACTCAGCTTCGAAAGGAAGCACAATATTCTTTTTTTCTTTCTTTGTGTTTTTGTTTATGTTTGTTTGTTTTTGAGACAAGGTCTTACTCTGTCACCCAGGCTGGGATGCAGTGGTGAGATCATGACTCACTGGACCCTCAGCCTTCTGAGCTCAACCAGTCCTCCCACCTCAACCTCCTGGGTTGCTAGGACTATAGACGCATGTCACCATGCCCAGCTCATTTTCTTACAGACAAGGTTTCACCATGTTGCCCAGGCTGAATTCCTGGGCTCAAGCAATTCTCCTGCCTCGGCCTCTCAAAGTGCTGGGATTATAGGCGTGAGCCACTGTGCCTGGCCTGAAATCACAATTTTCAGTTTTGCTTCTGACAAGGGGTCATATTTAACTTAACAGAAAGTTTGCACCTAGCAATAATGGCAATTGGCCAATATCTGGCCCCCAACCCAGCAGAAAAAAGATCTGGGGGCAAACGCCTGCGAGAGGTTGTGCACAGTGTAAGACCAACACTCTCATGTGCAGTCTCCATGGAGAGCCAGCGCCTCCCAGCATGGGCCAGGCTCAGGAGAGCACCACAGGGATGTAGGGATCCCAGGAGGAATGGAGCATTTTGTTCTCAAGCTCTTAGGCACCAATATATCACCCAGGGACTGTGAGTGGGCAGCAGAGATGCTTCCCCTCCTGCTCACTCCAGAATTCTTCATTGTGACTTCTGCAGTACCAGACCTTTCTTTTGCTCTTAGTACACTTAACGTTCCAGTTGCCTGGTTATTTTCCTTGAGTTAAAAAAGAGCTCTAGGGTGAATGACCTCATCTAACCCTGGGGTTAGAAAGCGAAGCGTCCAAGAACCTGGAATAACACCCATGATTATTTTTTAGGCAGAAGAGTAAATATTTATCAAATAAATATTTGTTGAATGCTCAGTCAATGCTGCCTAGACATGTGTTTGTATTTCTTAATCATTTAACATTGCAATGTCATATCTTCAACAATCCTCAACAATCTCATGGGGAAGACTCCTACATTGCCTCATTTTTGGTAGGTTAAAGTGAGCCGTGCCAAAATAAGCAGTTTCTTAATGGTGGCAAAGAAGTTAGTTAGCTGAACTGCAATTTCAAACACCTTACTTCTGAGTTCTACCAACACACACACCTTTCAGTATCAAAAATACCATTTTTAGGCTCTTTCTTGACAGAAGTGCAGAAAATAGGTGATGGGTGACATATATGTCAAATGATAAATTGTTTCCTGTGATTTTTTAAAAATTTGTCCTTTGTTTTTATAATAAGCAAAAAGAGCAGAGAAAATTACCAGAGTTCTGATTTTCTTTTTTTTACACAGTACTTACCTACCTAGAATTATTTCTATTTCCCAGGAAATATAGTTTCAACTATATAGAATACACACTCACATTTTTAGAGAAATAATTTTCAATATAATCCCAACACACATAGTATGAGATACTTTGAGTATTTGCTGTCACATGGAATAAAATATGGTAAAAAGAACAAGCTGCAGGGCTGACCAGGTGTGGTGGCTCATGCCTGTAATCCCAAAACTTTGGGAGGCCAAGGTGGGAGGATCACTTGAGGCTAGGAGTTAAGACCAGCCCGGGCAACAGAGCAAGATCCCCATCTCTAAAAATAATTAAAAACTTAAAAATAAAGAAGTACAAGCTCAAATAAGGATGACTGTCAAGTCAATGTATAAGTCTGATTTTGTTATTAGCCTATTACGTGCAGTAATGATATCTTCTGAGCCCAAACCTGGCATATGACCTGGTAAATGCAAGCGGGGGGAAATGGGACAACTATTTAAATTCCGAACAGTCTATGAGAATCAGATGACCTTTTTCATGGTACTATTAAGTGTGAGGAAAATATTTTGGAATGACTTGGAAATACTTGAACACTCTTAATATTGACTTTAATTGTTCCTTGAAGTTCTTATTGTGTGCATTCGCCTGTTACAAAACTAAAATTACTATTAGTAATGAGAATTCAACTTAAGAGTCTTAACTATGAAAACATTAAATATTAAACTTCAGATAATACAGCACTAACATGTTCCAAGTCAAACTCCAAAGACTGTTTCTATAAAGTCATTGGTTGGGCTGGCCTCCCTGGCTCACATCTGTAATCCCAGCACTTTGGGAGGCTGAAGCAGGTGGATCACTTGAGGTCAGGAGTTGGAGACCAGCCTGGCCAACATAGTGAAACCTCATTTCTACTAAAAATACAAAAACTAGCCAGGTGTGGTGGCACGTACCTGTAATCTCAGCTAGTCAGGTGACTGAGGCACAAGAATTGCTTGAATCCGTGAAGTGGAGATTGCAGTGACTGAGATCACTGCAAACCAGCCTCGGTGACAGAGTGAGACTCTGTCTCAAAAAGTAAAAATAAAAATACAATAAAGTCAATGGGAAATTGCACATTGAACAATGTCAGTATGGGCAGACATCGTAGAAAATCAATCAGAAAAGGATACCTTTTCCCTCAATTAAGAAATGTTAACTTTCCCTGAATTAAGTGGCTGCTTTGATCTATTCTGTATTTTAGTCATAGCCAGATATGTCATTGTTTGTTCAGTTTGAAAGAAAAATGAAAAGAACTCAGAGAACTGTATCTGGAAAAGCATATTTACTGAGTACTTAACTGTGTACCAGTGTCAATGCTCAGATACAGAAAAAGAACAAACAGCCAAACCAACAAATGGCAATTTGGCTCCTGGCCTTAAGGAGCCTCTAAGGAAACAAACCAGTAAGTAAATGACTGCAAAATAATGTGGCGAGGTTCTGACGGGGACAGCTAGCTATTCTACCTTGTCACACAGCCAGAAAGTGGTTGAGTGACATCATCTAACATGGCATCTACCTCCCAGAACCACTTCCCGGGGATCAAACCTCCCAAGTTTCCACTGAAGGAGACTTCTTAGGGTTTAATAGAATATATGCAATGGTTGAAAATAGACTTTGAGAGGATTAAGATGGGTGGTCATTTTGAGAATAATCCTTAAACCACACAGTGGCTTCTTACAGGGATCTGCTCAATAAGATGTTAATGTCACGTCTGAAGAGTGGGTACAAAAACGCAAAGCACCAGAAAGCATGCACCACTGATGAGTTTCAAGTTGTAACCTAAATATGCAGGCCTTTCCATGGTGAGATTAGGCCTGATTAGGAACTAAAAACAATGTGTTTGCTTATTTACATAACTGAAGTGTTTGATATTGGTCAAGTTACTAATCTCCCCAGGCCTTATTTTCCTCATCTGTAAAATGGGATAATATTAGGACTGTTGTAGGGATTAAATGAGATAATCCATGTAAACTTGGAACTTTGCCTGCTGCA
Source organism: Colobus angolensis palliatus (assembly GCF_000951035.1). NCBI lineage: Eukaryota > Metazoa > Chordata > Mammalia > Primates > Cercopithecidae > Colobus > Colobus angolensis. Next base: position 4,190,594 of record NW_012119932.1, read on the forward strand.
TAATGCTATATATTTTAAGCCAAAGCATAGTGTCTAAAGTAGAGATAAAGTAGAAATTTTTGTTTTGTTTTTTATTTTGAGACATGGTCTCCCTCTGTCACCCAGGCTGGAGTACAGTGGTGCAATCACAGCTCACTGCAGCCTCAATCTCCCAGACTCAAATGGTTTTCCTACTTCAGCCTCCAGAGTAGCCGGGACCAGTGGTGCAGCCACCATGTCTAGCTAATTTTTAATTTTTTTTTTTTTTGTATAGATGGGGGTCTCACTATGTTGCCCAGGCTGGTCTTGAACTCCTGGCCTCAAGCAATCCTCCCACCTCCACCTCCCAAAGTGCTGGGATTATAGGCTCAAGCCACTGTACCCAGCAAGATATTTTTAAAAAGTGAATAGATGGAGTTTTAAAAATGTTTGGGAAGAAAGGCAGAAATCGTATTCTGAAATCTTCCTTCATTCTCTTTCATTTATTATTCGTGTGAGAATCATTTGTTAAAAAATAGAGTCCCCATCTCTTAGAGATTCATACTGAAGTATTTGTGGGTGAAATGATATGATATCCAGGATTTGTTTAAAACTAATACAGTGGGTGGGGGCTGGGGAATGAGCGAATAGATCAATGAACCAAGCTTGGCCGTATGCTGATCACTGCGGGAACCCAGTGATAAGTACAAGGAGCATTGTTATACTATTCTCTCTACTTTTGTATGTACTCAAAATGCATACTAAAAAGTTAAAAAATAATAATAAAGGCAGACTGTATAGCTACTATCTGCTCTTATGTGTAAATTCTCTGGTGCAGATTGAATGTCCAATTTTTCTTTTCAAACCAAGCAAGCATGAATTTCTGTCAAGCTGAGGCAGAAATCATGTTGCTACGGCAACTCTTCACCACATTAAGTGGCTGTAGAGTCAAAATGGCAGCAGATTTTTTTTGTTGTGTTTTCCTTTTCCCGGAAATGATCTTCATGTCAGAAAGAGAAACCCATCCCAAAGACCCCTGCCAGCCTCCATTCCCTAAATGAGCCTCCCTCCCCTGTCTGCCATAGGGGCTGAGGGGTATAGGCTTCCACAGTTTTGAGCCAGGAAGAATAGAGGACAAGGAGTCCCTGGGGCAGACTCGTGGGGGAAGCCACCTAAGTTAGGGGTTCTGCTGGCTGTTGGCTGGGGCTTTACAGCGCAGGTAGGGCTGCTGGTGGACAAGCAAGGATATCCCCTTATCAGGAAGGCGCCCCATCAGGAAACATCTGTTTCTTGCCTTTCATGCCCTTTCCTGACATATGCAACTGATCAATGACAAGAAATGGGGCCCAGTCCCCACTTCCTGCACATGGGACTCTGTTTCCATAGAGGCCCACTATGTATCTTTAGAATTACAAGAAAACCATTCTTTGGCAGGGGATCTCGGGGTATCATTAAGTGCATCCCCTGCCTTCAGAGAGAAAGTCTCTAAATCATTCCATATGTTGACTCCAGTGGCAACATGAGGGCAGAGGGAGCCCAAGCAAGAGACATTAGGGTTAATTTCACAGCACAGAACAAACAGGCCATCCTGGCTTTGCTCACTTGAGAGATTAGATGGGGTGCCCACCCCCTGACTGTTTGCTGTATTATCCTGGGCAAGTAATTTAACCTCTGTGTGTTCAGTTATATAAGGCCAGGCACAATGGCTCATGCCTGTAATCCCAGCATTTTGGGAGGCCAGGGTGGAAGGATCTCTTGAGCCCAGGAGTTTCAGACCGGTCTGAGCAACACAGCAGGACCTCATTTCTATAAAACATTTTTAAAACATTAGCTGGGCATGGTGGTGTGCACCTGTAGTCCCAGCTGCTCAGGAGACTGAGGTGGGAGGATTGCTTGAGCCCAGGAGTTTGAGGCTGCAGTGAGCTATGATCATGCCGCTGCACTCAGCGTGGGCAACAGAGTGAGACCCTGTCTCTAAAAAAACTAAAATAATACAAAAAAATTTTTAAAAGGGTTCCCTCGAGGTTGTGGTAAGAATAAAACAAGATAAAATATGAGGAATGGCTTGAAGAATGCAGGGATGATTTGCTACTCGTGTGAACAGGGAGGAAAATTACAAAGCCACTGTGTCATTTATTCTCCCCCCTTTTCCTTTCTTCCTTCCTCCCTCCCTCCCTTTCTCTCTCCATCTCTTTCTGCCTCTCTCTTTCTCTTTCTCTCTCTCTCTTCTTTCTTCTCCCCCTCTCTCTTTCTTATCTTTTGATTTTTAATTCCACAAATTAACCTGAGATTTATTTTTCTGGCATGTCCATAGAGACTGTCTCCTCATGTTTTCAACAAGTGGTTCATTTGTAGGCTTCTGGATGTTGACAATAAGCACCTAGTATATTGTGGGCTAGTCTGTGGGTCCGATCATTTATCCAATACCCTAATAGCACCTATCAGGCGATCTCACAGTGCTGGCTTTCTCCTTCCATCTCCCTATAGCCAATCAAATTCAATACTTTATCATGCACACTATTATTAAGTGTTTCTGGAAATTTCCTGCACAGTACAATCCAGAAATCTGACTACCTGGAATTTCATGCACTCAGTCAAGAACTTGTCTTTATTATGAGAGTAATGAAATGTTTATTTCAACTGAGTCAACATGTAGGGGGTTTTGTTTGTTTGTTTTTATGTTTTCCTGACACTTGTGGCCAGCTACAAGAAGCCCCTAGCATCCTGCTTGGCATCTGGGATTCAAAACATTTTAAAGTGACAGGAAGTCTGCTCTGGCTTGTATTTTCATATATCTCAGTGCTTCTGAACAGGCCATTTTTCACGAGGCTGCTTCTGTTCCCTGGGTTGTTGTTTATTTGTTTGTTTGCTTGCTTGTTTTTATTACTTCAGGTAGAATTGCTGACAAAGGTAAACAATCAGAGCTGAGCCTGCTGTAAGGGTTGCCATGTCTCTCTCTCTCTACTCTCGAAAACAAAGTAATACAAAGTCCCAGTTTTGGTTTTTGGAATGCTTGATGCTGCTCAGGCCGTAAACAGTGTGTTAGTTGTCAAGTGCTGGAGCATGTCTTCGTTTAGTTTCCACAGGATGCTGTCTCTGGGAAGTGAAGCACATTTCTCCTCTTGAGCTCCCACAGGGTGGAGGCCCCAGAGCAGATGGGGCTGAGGCACGAATTGCAGCACACAGCAAGGAGCCTGTGGGGCGGTGGTGGGAAGAGGAGTGAGAGTGTGGAATGGAATCTCAGGTGGATCCAGAGCCATGGGGAGCCACTGTAAGGTCTAGAACAGGGTGATGCAGTGAGAGCCTTTGAAACCCCATCTGTCTTGTGGCCTCCTTCTGATCACTTTGGTAGTCTATAACAATCACTTCAGGTCATAAAGCAATCTGCCTGATGGCAGAGCAGCCAAATGGCCTAGATGGGGCTCAAACCCACTAAAACTAAGACGTCTCAGTATTAGACAAAGGAACTAACAGACTGTGAACATAATCAATGAACTTTTAAAATGGCAGCGGAGGACAGGTGCAGTGGCTCATGCCTGTAATCCCAGGACTTTGGGAGGCGAAGTGGGGAGGATAACTTGAGGACAGGAGTTCAAGACCAGCCTGGGCAACAGAGCAAGACCCCAATCTCTACAAAAAATAAAAAATTAGCCTGGTGTGGTGGCATGCACCTGTAGTTCTAGTTCCAGCTACTCTGGAGATTGAGGCAGGAGGATCACTTGAGCCTAGGAGTTGAAGGCTGCAGTGAGCTGTGATTGTGCCACTGCACTCCAACCTGGGGGATAAAGCAAGACCCTGTCTCAAAGAAAAAAGAAAAATGCAGAGGAGCATCTTTCTCATTTCTAGGAAAAGTACAGATACCAAGGATTTGTTAAGGAAAGAGGCCCCAGGAATTAAAAAGCTTTAAGAAGAAGATCCTATCCCTTAGTAATATTTGCCATCATCATAAAAAACAGATAAAAAGTTGGCATTCATGCAACACTTTGCAAAATTCTTTACGAAGAAGCAAGCGAAGTCTTTGCAGAAAAGAACCTTGAACTCCAACTCAGAAAATACCTATGGTAATGTGGAAAAGATACAAGACCCCTCAGCCAAGCAGACAACTATTCATTCATTGTAAATGTAACCAGTATTTCCCAGCCCACTCATTTGGGAGTAGAAGTAGCATCCCATCAATAATCACGATTTCGTATTTCTCAGTACACAGTATGACGACTCACTGGCAGTAGCTCCCAAACCTTTCTTTTTCAGATTCCCAGATTCCTCCCAAACACTTCCAGGACTTCAGGGGCAGTGTTTGGCTGATGTGAAGAGTGGAAGTTGTCTCTCTTGGTCTCATGCCATTGTGTAATTTTCCTTCTTTTCTGCCCATCTCACAGCAAGGTGTCATGTGTGGCCATGGAGTAGAGGGAGCAAGGAGCTGCAGGGCCTGCCTCAGTCACTCAGGGTTTACTAAGGCTCTGTATATAGGATGTCTCAACCGGGAATGGTGGCTCATGCCTGTAATCCCAACACTTTGGGAGGCTGAGGTGGGCAAATCACTTGAGGTCAGGTGTTTGAGAGCAACCTGGCCATTATGGCAAAACCCCGTCTATATGAAAAATACAAAAATCAGTTGGGCATAATGGCAAGTGCATGTCGTTCCAGCTACTCTGAGGCTGAAGAGTAGAATTGCTTGAACCCAGGAGGCAGAGGTTGCAGTGAGCCAAGATTGAGCCACTGCACTCCAGCCTGGGCCACAGAGCGAGACTCCATCTCAAAAATAATAATAATAATAATTAGTTTGGAATGGTGACGTGTGCCTGTAGTCCCAAGTACTGTGGAGGTTGAGGCAGGAGGATCACTTGAGCCCAGGAGTTGGAGGCTACAGTGAGATATGATTGCACTACCGCGCTCCAGCCTGGGTGACAGAGTGAGACCCTGTCTCTAAAAAAAATAATAATAATAATGCCTCTGTCTTCATGGCCACCAAGAGTGCTGTTTTTGACTCCCGTGTTACATGGAAATGTTAAGGAAGTAGCTCTTAGTTTTTATTCCCTCCTATTTAATGGAAGACAGTCTACTCTATTATAAGCAAGCGATCTGAAGTCAGACAGACTTGGGATTTAGATTTTAGATACTCTTTTCTTTAGCTGTGTGACCTAGGGCCAGTCATTGAGCCTCAGTTTTTCCAGCTATAAAATGGGGATGATCATAATAGTACCTCAGGGCTAGGGATATCCCCAGGACTTAACTAATTGATCCGTGTAAAACGCTTGCCACAGCGCCTGATCTTTGTAAAGCACTCGGTAAACATTGTTATTGTTGTCTTTGTTGTAGTCAATGTTATGTTACTGCTGTTCCTACCACTGTCCCCTTCATGTTGGGATTTAGCTATGAGTCCACTGGGACAAGGCAAGAGAATATCATGAGTGACAAGCACCACACTTTTAAAAGAACCTTCAACCCTATAAAGCACCTACACAATGCCTGGCACATAACACCTTCTCAGTAGGGCTGACTTCCCCTGTTGAAACAGTCTTTCCCCTCTTTAAATAAATATGTATCTGTCACCCACGGTCTGAAGGCAACACTTGATTATATTTTCTCCCCGTGTGTGTGTGTGTATGTGCGTGTGTGTGTGTGTGCTTTAAGCTTTTGGGATAGCTTTTAAGAGATATATCATTGTGGTTTGGGGGAAGGGTTGTATTTTGTTTTGTTTTATTTTGACCTTTGTGTCCCTGGAGCTCCTAGCTAGGTTAACGGTTCCCATTCCATCTCTTCAACAACTCTCCCGACTCCTCGAAACAGATCGGCTCAGCACTGCAGGAGTTCCCATTTTCCAGCTCTAGTGCTTCTTATAGGAAGTGTATAAAGTCCTGGGCCCAATGCTGCTGTCTGACCCACCGCCTCAACATTAGCCAGCTCCAGCAGTTCTTCCTCCCAGATTCTGTTCTGCCTAACAGCACACGTGCCTGGCTGGCCAAGAGTCTTCATTGACAGTGAAAGGAACCCTCAGACGATTTTAAGTATTTCAGAAAGTCTAACAACAATCAGAGCTGGGCCTGCTGTAAAGGTTGCCATGTCTTATTAAAATGCCATGAGCCTTGGCGTGTGGCTAGAAGTACATCAGCTTTTTGGGGCAGCACTTGTTGGTCCTGCTGGTTAGATGCGCTGAGTGTCTAACAAAAGTGGTAAACCAATTAGTCATAACTTCCTTTTTCTCTTGATGGGGATTAGGAATAATAAAGAGTTCTTGGTGGCAAAAGGCTGGATGCCTCTGCTCTAGTCAATTCCATTTTACCAGTACGAATTTTCATGAAAATCAAACCAAAGGTAGCAAAACAGGATACACAGGAATATGAGGATATTATGAGCCCTTGTAACCTAATTGCGCTGAGTCCATTTGCCCACGCACAAGGAAAAGCCAAACACCGAAGCACCAGATTTTTGTAGAGAGAAAGGTTTATTGCAAGGTGGCTGTGCAAGGAGACAGGAGATGGGCTCAAATCCATCTCCTTGTACTGGTCTCAAAGCAGTGCATGGAAAGAAGAAATTCTGGGGGAGGGGTTTGGGGTTGGTGAAGGATTGGAGGAAGGGGAGGGGAAGTTTGCAAAGTCCCTTAAGTGAGTGCGGTTGTCTCTTCATGCTTCTTTGTGGCTGTATGTGCAAATTTGGGGGAAATTGGTATGAACCATATGGTATGAATTCAGACTGTGATATCAAAAAGGTCACCCATCTGGCAAAGTAAGACCATTCTGCATAGACCATAGCCAGCCATATTGGTTGCAATTAGTTTCAGCCAGTTTGGCCCGGTTTTTTTGGTTTTGTTTTTTATTGTTGGGCTTCTTTGTTTGAGACAAGTTCTTGCTCTGTCACCCAAGCTAGAGTCTGGAGTGCCGTGGTGAGATCACCGCTCACTGCAGTCTTGAATTTCTGGGCTCAAGTAATCTTCCCACATCAGTCTCCCAAATAGTTAGGACTACAAGCATGTGCCACCATGCCTGGCTTTTCACGTTTGTTTTTGTAGAGACAAGGTCTTGCTATGTTGCCCAGGCTGGTCTCAAACTTCTGGACTCAAGCAATCCTCCTGCCTTGGCTTCCCAAAGTGCTGGGATTAAAGGCCTGAGCCACTGCAACTGCCCCAGTTGGCCAGTTTTGTTGTAAGTGGAGGGGACTGTTACAAGCTACTTCCTTATGTGCCATCCTGTAAGACAAGCTCAAGAATTCCTGTTACCAACTTCTTTAACCCTTTGGGCACAGTTTCACCTTTAGGGTTGAATGCCTGATATTCCTGAAGCCCAAAAGTCTGGTCTCTTTTAGGCTGCAGGCACTGGGGTGAGCACTTGTTTTCAAGGGTAAAATATGCTGTTGCTTTCCAAGAGTAGCATCACCCAAAACTTTTGAGATTTTTGACCACCTAGTTTGTAGAGGGCAGAGACACAAGGAGGAATATTCCCTGGCTCTTTCCCCAGCCCTTCCTACACAGGACCACCCTGCGGTACTGTTGCCTATAAGTCCAGCTTTCCTGTGCCCAGCCAGTTACAACAAATGCATTGGAATCCTGTCCTTCCCCGGAGCCCTGCGGGTGGCAGATGAAGATCCTCATTCCTCATCCCTCTTTAAACAGGGTTAGTCTGCTCATACTGAAACCTAAAAAAAAAAAAAAAAAAAAAAAAACCAACTTTTTTTTTTCTTTTTTTCAGACAGGATCTTGCTCTGTCGCCCAGCTGAAATATAGTGGTGCAATGACAGCTCACTGCAGCCTCCAATGCCTGGGCTCAAGCGATCCTCTCACCTCAGCCTCCTGAGTAGCTGGGACTATAGGCATGCACCACCATACTCAGCTAATTTTTAAAACTTTTTGTAGAGACAGGGTCTCAGTATGTTGCCCAGTCTGGTCTCGAACTCCTGACTCAAGTGATTCTCCCACCTCAGCCTCCCAAAGTGCTGGGATTATAGGCGTGAGCCACTGTGCCTGGCCTCCCCCATCCTTCTTTACAAGTGTTTTCTGTGCCACATAGTTGATCATTTAAGGTCTTGCATTCTCCTCTAACATTTCATGTGCTTTCATTTTAAAATATATATATTTATCTGGGGCAGATTTCACATACTCTACAAGACAAAAACCCGTAGGAGGCATGTAATTACTTTATTATGCTCACTAATGTACTTCATGAACAAACCAGAGTTACAGCAACCCAGGTCCCTTGCTGCAGGCTCCAGGGACCTTTGCAATGAGTGCTTTATGATCCAGCCAAATATGAAATAAAGGTGTATTTGACAAATCTTAACTCACATTGCATGGCACACTAATGTTATGTTTGTGGCTTAGATGAGAGTTTGCTGGCCCTGGTATTAGCAGAGCCAGCAACCTTGTGAGAAAAACTTGGAAGTGATGCAGCTGCCTCCTGAGCCTACATTTGGGATCATTCCCCTTGCCAAAGCTTTGCCCAAACTTGGTGCTCAGTGTTTGTCCCCAGACTGGATCCTGGCTCCCATTAGACAAGTCCAAGATTGGTGGCAAGCGAAGTACAGCAAGTGTCTACCAGGCAGGCAGGAGAACACATAGTGAAAATTTAAAAGCTGTATAAATCTTCTAGGATTAGAAACAAATGAAGCAGGAATCAGGCAAGGGTCGTGACAGAGACTGCAGAATGTCTCTAAATATTATTTCTGACAATACAAAATCAATTTACATTTAATACATTTTAAAACAGCCAACCTACCCATATGATTTGATATTACTAAGGAGAGCTGAAATGGAATCTTAATGCAGTCTGTAAGCATGTTCAGCAGAGGTTTATTATTTCTAAAAATGCTTTGTGTAATCACAGTACTTTATCGTTGAAATTGCCAGGTTTTGTGATACAAATATATTAGATTCATAATTAAAATGCTGTTGTCTATTAATACTGCCACAGCATTTTCCCCAGGCAGACACTTAAAAAAAAATCCTATATACTTTCAAGGATGAGTGAGCTCCTCTTTTAGGAGAGATTCCTCCCTCCACATGCTTTATTTATTAATACAACCAATTCAGGGAAGAATAAAGCATCCTCAGAATGAGACTAATGAGGCCTAAGAGCACAAAATTGAAAATAGTCATCACCTTGGCCCAGTTGTGAAATAGTCTCTCCAGACCACCCACTCTTCTGTAGTTTTAAAGTGATATCAATTTCTAAGGCTCATCAAACAGTGTTTTCAGAGTAATCATAGAAAAAAAAAACAAAGATACAATGAAATTTGTTGTTTTCTGGGCGTGGTGGCTCACACCTATAATCCCAGCACTTTGGGAGGCTGAGGCAGGAGGATAGCTTGAGCCCAGGATTTTGAGATCGGCCTGGGTAACATGGCAAGGCCCTGTCTCTACGAAAACCAAAAAAATTGCTGGGCATGGTGGCATGCTCCTGTAGTCCCAGCTATTCAGGAGGCTGTAGTGGGGGTGTATCGTTTGATCCCAGGAGTTCAAGGTTGCGGTGAGCTGTGATTGTGCCACTGCACTCCAGCCTGGGTGACAGAGCCAGACCCTCTCTTCAAAAAATAAAAAAACCTGAGATGAGGAGGATGAGGAGGAGAGAAGCATCATCAGGGCAGGAAACCAGCAGTTCAAAGACCAGAGGCAGGATGCACTGGAGAGCAGGGTGGCCTGATAGAAGCAGAGCGGTGCAGACATGGAGGGGTCCCAGCCGGGAATTACCTCAGACGTCTTAAGGCACTGAGCAGCCACTGAAGGAGGGAGTGGGGCTGTCACCAGAAACGTATTTTATACGCACATTTAAAAAACCGCTATAGTTGCTGTTGTAGTCTGTACCCTGTGTCATGTCCTGCTCTTCTCCTAGCTGTATATCAGAAACCTTTTCAATGTGTTCGTGAGAGCCACTGTTAGTTACAAAATGGTAAGTCATTCCGCCATTCCCTTATAATCAGATATTTAGACTTTGTTGAATAATTTTGATTATTATAGAGTAATGCAAGTGACTTTGTACATAATACCCTTCTTCCTATATAAGAATAATTCTGTGTCAAGATATGTTCCTAGATGTCACACCAGCCAGAAGTGACAATATTCATTTCCTTGACTATTTGATGGGTGAAAAAATCATTATCTTCTAGTTTCAGTTTATATTCCTTCAATGACTGGTAAAATTGAGTATGTCTCCATATTTTGCGACAAGTATTATTAGGGCAAAAGATAAAGTAATTTAGTAAACACATAAAAAGAATTTGGTATTTTACACCCCAGTAAACCTGTGGCATGTGCAGACCAGTGAAACCATTTTAGATTAGGCTAAAGTTCTTTAATAAAGCTACATTTTTTAAAATCACTGTGTTCTCTAAAGGCTAAATAAATTTTTCTTTGAAAGAAAGGCATTAACAAGCTAATAAAGTATACCTATAGACATGGATAGAGGGTGAAATCCAGTATCTATATAGCTTAGATACCAGACTAATCTGTTTATATGACTTAAGCACAAATCTATGCCCAAACCAGTGTCCAAGTATCCGCAAACCCACCTAGTCTACCAATAGAAACACAGGTTCAACTTCTTTTTTATTGAGCTCAGGATGTATCTGTAATGATCTCATGGAGGGTGGCTTTTCAAGGAACTCCAGGTGGTTTTAAAATAGTGGCTTCACTGAGCCACTCAACACAGGAAAGCTATGTTTTTTAGCCCATTAGGACAAACCCCAAATCAATTTACAACTGTATTCAGGAAAAGCTCAGAGCAAGATTGCTGAAGGAATTCACTTCAAAGGCCAAGTTCTAAGAGGAATTTTTTTCTCCCTCCAGCTGCCTCCAGGATAGGACCCTAATCTTAAAAGATTTGTTTGAAATTTACGTAAAATCTGGCTGGTTCTCTGGGCAATAATCACAGCCACTGAGGCGAGGTCAGGCCTCTGATGGAGCAGACAGCTGAGGTCTGCCTGCCTCTATAAGATGCAAAGATGACAAAAAAGGTTCTGGTATGAGTAGAACCATCCCTCTTTCTGGGGGTTGTTTCCAGAAGCCACTCATGGAGGGCCAGCATTGGGAAGCCCCAGCAGAAGACTGTAGAGCTGGCCCCTGGCCGGCACATTCAGTAAAACACCAGGGCTGAGGACGGTGGTGCATACCTGTAGTTCTAGCTACACAGGAGGCTGAAGCAGGTGGATTCCTTGAGCCCAGGAGTTCAAGGCTGCAGTAATCTACGATTGTACCACTGCACTCCAGCCTGGGTGACAGAACAACACCCTGTCTCTAAAAATTTAAAAACAAAATGATAAAAATAAGCAGTCTAGTGCCATCAGTTCAATAGCTATTGAATACCCCTATAAAAGCCAATAATTTAAAAACTAGTTTTAGAAAAGACTCAGAATTCTACATGGCTGTGAAATAAACTGTGAATTAGACAGAATGAATTCAGGAAGGAAGAATCATTCCTTCATATTTTGTATTATAGTATGTATAAGACAAGATTATCTTACAGCTGAACTGAGAAAGCTTTATGCTTATCTATAAGTCGAGTACAGACTATTGGTCAAGATAAGGATGGGAGTGCTAATTTGGAATTTGCAATGTGCTGTTTAAAGCTTGAAACTTCTGGGGCTAGGCCCTGGGGCCAGCTTGTCTACACTGCTTAAGGATGTACAGATAGATGGCTTATATCAAATTTAAACAGTTATGTAACCTGATTTTAGATATGTAACCAGTGCACAGAATCTGTGCAAACTTTTTCCCAAATTCCCCTGAAATAAAGATACTTCTCACCTAGCATGCTGGTTCATGATTTAAAAAAAAAAAAAAAAGAATTCTATATGACACTCCATAGTCAAAGTGAAATGCTGAGGATAATGACTAGTTTAAGCTCAGTCAGTATAAAGCCACTGGGAATAAGGTTTAGCCTCTTGGCTGTAGTAGTCTGCGCTTCTCATGCTGGAGTCTTGCACATTACAACCTCCATATGCATCCGATTGAAGAAGAGAGAACATTTTGCCAAAACCCTCCACGTGGAAAGCCAGTGTGACTAGACAGACTATCTTTGATTTCATTATAGTCTGAGGTATAGTCACCAAGCAGAGCAGCCAGCACAGGACCTGAGAGGGGATGAAAAGGTCTCCAGTGTATTTTCTGCCTCAAGAAATAGGGGCTGTTCACTTTTGGGGACTTAACTGTTTTCTTCCGTGCTCCTAAAACTGGACACCACTCTAGTGAGGGAAGGGTATGAAGAGCCGGGATGGCACAAAGAAAAGGATAATTAATCAGGTCATTCCTTGGCACTCAGCCATAGGTTCCTTGGCAACATGGATCCTTCAGCTGTCAGCAATCAGCCTACAGGCATCTTTCAATTATCAACGCTATTGGAGGGGGCAGTGATGTGGGTAATCCCAAACCTCAGATAATCCCTCCAAATCATTTAATTTATCTTTTGAATGATTTTCACATGTACACACATGATTTCTTCTTTCCTATTTATGTTCTGCTTAGGCCAAAAATAAAACTGATGTGCATTCTTTGAGCACACACCAATGAATGAGAAGGTTGGCTGAAGGACACTGGTCCTCAGATTAGACAATTTCCTTGGATCATCCACTCCTGGATAATCCAGGGTTTCATATATTGATTTCATAGACTTATAGCACTGGAAGGAACCAAGAGGTCATTTCTTATTTCAAATCCTTTGTTTTGCAGATGAAGAAGCGAGTCACTGGCCTAAGACCATGTGGCTAAATATCTATCCAGCTGTCATTATTTTATCCACAAAACCTCTCCTGCCATTGACTGTTCCTTTAACCAGTTGTTCCCAATGAGGGAAATGTCATAAGAACCCAGGTGTAGCTTCTGTTCAATCGCTTCTCATGGGCTGGCTGCATAGTAGGATGCTACAAAGCCAGGCCCCAGACCAGTGGCCCCACTCTGGCAGCTTACTAGAATGACCCAAGGAGCATTTAAAAATCCCTGGTCAATTAAATTAGAATCTGGAATGGGGGTTGGGTGATTAGTGGGTGAGACGCAGGCATTCAAAGTGCAATCTTCTGGGCACAGTGGCTCACCCCTGTAATCCCAACACTTTGGGAGGCCAAGGTGGGAGGATTGCTTGAGCCCAGGAGTTTGAGACCAACCTGGGCAACATAACAAGACCCTGTCTTTACACACAAAAAAATTTTTTTCTCTTTTTTTGAGACGGAGTCTCACTCTGTCGCCCAGGCTGGAGTGCAATGGTGCGATCTTGGCTCACTGCAAGCTCTGCCTCTTGGGTTCACGCCATTCTTCGGCTTCAGCCTCCCGAGTAGCTGGGACTACAGATGCCCGCCACCACAGCTGACTAATTTTTTGTATTTTTAGTAGAGACGGGGTTTCACCATGTGAGCCAGGATGGTCTCGATCTCCTGACCTCGTGATCCACCCCCCTTGGCCTCCCAAAGTGCTGGGATTACAGGCGTGAGCCACCACGCCTGGCCACAAAAAATTTTTTTAAAGTAGCCAGGCATGGTGGTGTGTGCCTGTGGTCCCAGCTACTTGGGAGGCTAAGATAGGAGGATCACTTGAACCCAGGAGGTTGAAGCTGCTGTGAGGCATGATTGCACCACTGCACTCCAGTCTGGGTGACAAAGGGAGACCCTGTCTCAAAAACAAACAAACAAAAATACCAAAGTGCAAGCCAAGTCAAGAATCATTACCCTAAAGGCTGACTCCTTCCCCTACCAGCTATATAGCCTTGAACAAATCCCCTCACCTCTCTGGGCCTCAGTTTTCTCTATAAAATGGGATAATGCAGATGGTAGTTTAATATTTGCCTTACTGGGTTGTTGGGAGGATTAAATGGTTTTGTATATATATATAGAAAACACTAAAACAGTTCCTAATCCATAGAAGGTGTTATACGAATTTAGTTGTTATAATTAGTACCACTACTACTGCCAGGACTACTACATGAGGACCCTGTGGAAGAAGGAACATGCTGAGGGTTCTTGTTGAAACACTGGGCTAAATGGGGAATCATTTCTGGAAAGTTGGCTTGGGGCCTTGAGTTTTAAGGTGACTTCTTTACTCAACAAAATATCCTAGGAGAGGTGGAAAGAAAGAAATCAGCTCCTGAAAACAGATTTACCCTTCAACTTGGTGGGGAAGGAGGAATATTTTAGTGGGTAATATTTGAGTGATATCTGTGTTTTTTAAACACACTTTATTATTTTTGTTTTTATTTTTTGTAAAGATGGGGTCTTGCCATATTGCCCAGGCTGGCCTCAAACCCATAGGCTGAAGTAAGCCTCCCACCTTGGCCTGCCAAAGTGCTGGGATTATAAGTAGTAGCCACCAGGCCCAACTGGATATCTGTGTCTTTTAAATTATCATAGCATTTGGCTATTGTTCACTTAATACTTACATCCTTATTGATTATAAGCATGCAACCACTACCAACAGAGTCTGAATTTAAAGCATTGTTGATCCCCCCTTTGCATTATAGCACAGCCCCCTTTGAGCCTTTGTGACACACCTTACATTGGGATGAATGTAGATTCCTAGGCCCTCTATGGTGGGGAACACTTTTGATATCAGTTTACTCGTGGTTTTAAGGACTTTTGTATTATAACTTCACTGTGATGCCAGAAATTTTTTGATTCCCCATTGTTATGAACTAAATGCCTGTGTCCCCAACCCCACATTCATATGTTGAAATCCTAACCCCCAAGGTGATGATATTAGGTGGTGGGACTCTTAGGAGAAATTAGATCATGAGGGTAGAGTCCTTATGAATGGGATTAGTGCCCTCATAAAAGGGACAGGAGAGCGCTCTCTGCTCTGTACCATGTAAAAATATGATAAGAAAATGGCCACCTGCAACCTGGAAGAACCCAACCATGCTGGCACCCTGATCGTGCATGTCCAGCCTCCAGAACTGTGAGAAGTCAATTTCTACTGTTTGTAAGTCACCCAGTCTATGGTATTCTGTTACTGCAGCCCAACTGAGACCCCCAATTTTATTTTGTTAGCAATCTGATGAATTATAAATGATCCGCTACTGGCCTTGAGAAATTGACCTATTTACTATTGCTTAACAAAGTGGCAACCAATTTTGTTCTAAGGAAGCAGACACACTATACAATTAGTTTCAGGCTAAATGAAACAAACTCACATACTTCTCACTAAACACTTATTATAAAGATGCTAGCAAATGGGCTTCTTTCTAAATAGACAACTATCATTTTACAAAAAAAATGTTGAGACTAGTTGTATTTAATAACACATAAGGCATGTTTGTATGCTACAAGATTTCAGAATTTACTTTATTTCTACTGGTAAAGAAATTATGTAGAAGTCAACTCGTGATTTTCATTTTTATTTGTTTTTATTTTTTACTTTTTGATACAGGGTCTTACTCTGTTGCCCAGGCTGGAGTACAGTCATGCGAACGTGCCTCACTGCAGCCTCAACCTCCTAGGCTCAGATGATTCTCTCACCTCAGCCTCCTGAGTAGCTGGGACTACAGGTATGTGCTACCATGCCTGGCCAAATTTTTGTGTTTTTTCGTAGAGATGGAGATTCACCATGTTGCCCAGGCTGTTCTTGAATTCCTGGGCTCAAGTGATCTGCCTGCCTTGGCCTCCCAAAGTACTGGGATTACAGGCATGAGCCACTGTGTCTGGCCTGCAACTCATGATTTTAAAGACCTCTTTTAACAGATAGGTTCCAAAGACCTCACTGTATATTTTTTGTAAATTGTATTGAAGTATAACACACATATTGAAAAGTGAACCAAGTACACAGCTTGATGAATTTTCACAAAGTGACAAATCCATGTAATGAATAACTTTATCAAAAAGCAGAGCATTACCAGCACCCCAGAATCCTATAATGCCTAGTCACTGCTCCCACATAATTATGATCCTGATTTCTAACACCATAGATGAGCTTACCTTCAAAAACTGTTTTTTATACTTTAATATAAACATCTTGATTTTATGTAAGTAGAATCATACACTATGAACTCTATTGTGTCTGGATTCTTTGCACAGCATTGTAAGATCCATGTATACTATTGCATGTAGTTGTAGTTTTTTCATGTCATTACTGTGTAGTATCCCACGTTATAAATATGCCACAATTTATTCATTCTACTATAGATGAACTTATTGTTTCCAGTTTGAGGTTAATATGAATAGTGTTGCTATGAACATTCTAGTACATGTGTACATCTCTCCATTGGCTACACACCTGGAAGTGGAATTGCTGGGCCTTGGGGTATATATGTTCAGCTTTAGCAGATTCTCCCAGTTTTCCAAAGTGGTTGTACTACTTTTCCCTCCGATCAGCTGAGTGTAGTCATTCCAGTTGCTCCACATCCTCACCAACCTTTGATATTATATACCTTTTTCACTGTAGACACTCTCCCACCAAACATTTTAAGAAAATAAAAAATAGACATTACATATCATGATACTGGAAAATGCTAAGCCTGTCCTCAGGACAGGACAGTCTTTCAGTCTGCAATAAAAGTGAGAAAAGGACCTGACTGGCATGACCACAGAGTTACTGTCCCCATAGCTTTTCCACGTTTCATGGCTGAGCTCCTTAGGCAGTGGGGAAAAGAATACCAGGAAGGAACATGGCCCTGGTTCTTGCCCAGGGTTCTCTCTTGACAACAGGAACTTGGTGACCTCTGGAACAGTTCATAGATATTTACTGAGCAGCTCTCATACTGGAATCTTGTCAGTAACCAAGCCTCTGCCCTCAAAGAGCTTACAATAACCTCAATGCTTTGGAGGGGTGACTCTGGAAGCCAGGCTGGGCATGTCAAACTAGAATAGGGAGGAACTGAGGGCAGGAGGTGCTACAAAGTCCAGACACACAGAAGCAGGTGCCAGAAACAACAGGCCAAATTCCCAATGATCTCACCTACTCAATACCTCCCTGGTAGTGTTTCCTTTATTGAAAATTCAGACATCTTAAAGTTAGTTTACCTTTGGCTTTTTACCCTGGCTTCTAAATGCTGAGTTTCTGCTAAAGAGGTCTTTGGGGGTCTCGGGCCAGCAATCCTCCAACTCCTTGGCCTGTCACCTTCTTAGTTGTCTCTAGATATTTCTAGAGCATGGCTCCTCAGAAACAGTCTAAATGCTTACAAACTTTTGTCATTGGGGATTGTTAAACAAAAATTCACCTTCCTAACACTACTAGTCACCCCCAGCTACCATAATCCCTGCCAGAACATCCCTGGGCTTTAGAGTCCAAGAGAAAGATCTTTTAGCTGCAAAATCCCAACTTCTCTAAGCCTCAGTTTCTTCATTTGGTTCTGGAAGGATTAGATAACTTATGTAAAATACTTATTAGTGCCCCTGGCATATATTGGGCATGCAACAAATGGCAGATAATATTATTAGCTATTACTTAACGTCTCACCTGTCAAGTCACATGGCAGCTTGAGTGGGGAGCGTCATCTCTGCTGAGATTGCACTGACACCATGAATATGGTCACATCAGGAAAACGTTCCTTCATTACTATAGGAATCAGGCAGGCACCCATGGCCTGGGAAAGGGGTGCAGAGAGTCATCTGGTTGTGTTTTTCTCTCTGAAAATTCTGTCCTCTAAAACCATCAGGTGTTTTGACTTGATCCCAGTATTATACGAATTTTCTTCCATGGGTTGTTAGTTTCTCAACTTGTTCTGCAGCAAGACCACATAGTAAAACCCCGAATACATAAACTTTTCTGGTTAATTTATCATTTTCCAAATTTAAATCTCATTTTTTTTAACCTTGACCCCAGTGTTTGGCATCATTCCTTTTCTCCCGTTTCTTTATGTAGTTTGAAGCCTGCAAATGTGTTCTCAAACATTTTTCTTAAATGGTTATTCAATAATCACATATGGTCAGTCCCAAAGGTGAGTTTAAAATATGCTGGCAAAGAGCTTTCAACTCCTGTCCTGAGCTGACACTTGAATGATTTGCTGAGATTTTCTAACAGATATTTATTAAATATCCACTTTAGTTAAGGAGTTGTGAAATCCCCAAAGATTAATGGAAGGCTGCTCTTTAAGGGTTCACACAGGCTCGCATCTGTGATCACAGCACTTGGGAAGGCTGAGAGGCAGAAAGATCTCTTGAGCCCAGGAGTTCAAGACCAGCCTGGACTAGATGGCAAAACCCAATCTCTCTACAAAAATTTTTTTTTTTTTTTTTTTGAGACGGCGTCTCGCTCTGTCATCCAGGCTGGAGTGCAGTGGCGCGATCTCAGCCCACTGCAAGCTCCGCCTCCCGGGTTCACGCCATTCTCCTGACTCAGCCTCCCAAGTAGCTAGGACTACAGGCACCCGCCATCACACCCAGCTAATTTTTCTATTTTTAGTAGAGACGGGGTTTCACCGTGTTAGCCAGGATGATCTTGATCTCCTGACCTTGTGATCCGACCACCTCGGCCTCCCAAAGTGCTAGGATTACAGGCATGAGCCACCACGCCTGACCAAAAAAATTTTTAAAAATTAGCTGGGTGTGGTGGCACACACCTGTAGTACCAGCTACTTGGGAGGCTGAGGTGGGAGGATTGCTTGAGCCTAGGAATTTGAGGCAGCAGTGAGCTGTGCTAGTGTCACTGCACTCCAGCCTGAATAACAAAGCAAGGCCCCATCTCTTTTTTTTTAATAAAAAAAAAAGGGGGGGGAGGAGGAGTGAGGTGTTCACAGTCTTGAGGAGAAAATGATTAATCAGAGTACAAGGGGGGAAACGGTATAAACCAGGGTAATAGGCATCTAACTCCCTGCTCCCCCTGCTTACAAGCTGTGTGACCTTGGTCGAGTGTCTTATTAATTCTCTGAGTCCTTCTTTAATATTTCATACAAATTGGAAATAGTAAAATTCTTCATGACTGTGTGTCAGGAGGGTTAAATGAAGCAACACCTGAAAAGCACTTAGCACATTAGCTGACAGAGTAGCCATTCAATAAAGGTTGGGTCTTAATCTTCTACCCCTGCTTCCCAGTTATACAGCAACACACACGTAGACATACACCTGAAAAACTCAGATATATTTAGAACTAAGAAATATTTTTAATTAATCTAAAAACTTAAAACATTTACATATGACATTACTATTTCAACTAAACACACATTTAATGACAACCATCGGTTACAAGGACCAAGGGACTCAGAACATCCATACTCTTGGGGGCAGGGGAGGCAGGGTACTGAGCCCACATCCTCAGACTCTACTGGGCAAGTCTAAAAAAGAAAAACAAGTTTTGACACACAATCTTTAGGTTTGGGAAAATATTTATCATAAAAAAAAGTAATGTTAAATTGAAGATACAAATGATAAAACATTTAATATTCTAAGTAATCCATGTTGTGTAAAGTGATTTAATGAAGCTTTTTTTTTTTCCCCCAAAAGCACTGCCCATGTCAGTATCACCATACCGTGTTTAACCACACAGATAAGCACCCTTGGAAACCCACTGTTTAACTTACAGAACTTTGGACTTTGTGGAAGTGAACAAACTTCAAAATCTACTTATTGCTGACATTGTTGGTGATGGTGCTTAGAAACCATTTTTCCAAATTTGCTTTGCACCTAAGAACTGCCTGCAATCAGTAATAATAATAAAATAAAGTAGCTTGCTAATTGATACATTATTATGTAGATATCACTTTGAGAAACAGATGTTCCTAATTGGATTTACTCGTTTTTACCTAAATGATGTCCCTTTGGGGAATATTTTAAAACATATATAAATACATTTTAAAAATTGCAGATAACCATATGTTAAACTTAAAAACTTTTTCACATTGAGGTGAGGAGTAATCATTTTAACTCTGTTATTAAAATACTATCAGAAAATGATTATTTTTTGTTTTTAAACAGCACAAGAAAAATTTCAAGCACACATAACAATATTTATATAGTGACTCTTTGTATGCCCATCACTTCAGCTGCAACCACCACCAATCCCAAGGCCAACCTTGCCTCATTCACACTGTTGTCCATTTCCTCCCTCCCTTATTATTTTGAAGCAAATTCTAGATATCGTATCATTTCACCTGTAAACATTTCACTACTTAACACTGAAATACAATGGCTACTCTCCTGTCAAAATAAGTATAACATCATCATCATGCTTAAAATAATGAATAGTCCTTCATGTTATCAAATATCCAATGTTTAAATTTCTCATTGTCTCATAATGTCATAATTTAGTTTCTTAAATATCAGATCCAAATAAAGTACATGCTTTGCAATTGATTGTTATGTCTTCTAAGTCTCTTTTTAATTAGAGGCCATCTTCCATCTCTCTTTTTTCCCTCTTTGTAATTTATTTTTCAGAAAACTGGGTTGTTTGTCCTAAAGAATTTCCCCTCGTCGGGTTTTGCTGATTGCATTTTGGGGTGGTGTTTAACATCTTTCTCTGCAGTCTATTTTCTGCAAACTGATAGTTGGAAGTTTTATATATATGTAAGATTTTTAAAGGGTTTTTCTTTGGCTTTTATCTCCTTTCATTCATTCAACTTTTACTGAATACCTACTATGTGTCTGTTACTGTGCGTTGCTATAAAAACAAAAATGCCTTAGAAGCTTAGATGAGTGAAGGAAACGCATGCAAACAGAATTATAATCAATGTGTTTGAAGTTTAAAACAGCTGCTAAAAGAGCCCTGAGAGGTAGCAACTAGCTTGCCTGAGAGAGTTAAGGGAGCCTTCACTGAAGAAGTGATTTTGAATTAGGCTTTGAAAAATAATGGGTAGGAGTTTTCCAGATAAGAACATAGGGAGAGAGGAAGAGAGGAAGTGCAGGCAATTTCCAGTCCAAAGGATCAGCACATGTGAAGGCAGAAAATCATGTAAGAAAATAAATACAGCTCACTGATCTAAGTAGAAACATTGACGGCAGTGCCCCTGAACTGGATGAAAAGAGCTTAAACTCTTTGGTTCCTGCCTCCTCAGTCTCTAGAGAAGTTTAAGTCTTTTAGAAAGAGTTGATCGTCTCGTCCAAGGGGAGGAGGACCAGTGTATGGAGAGGATTCCAAGAGCAGCAGAGAATGACAGCAGATGAGTGGTCAGGGAATCTGAGCACTCCATAACAGAGCTTCGGACAGAGCCCAGCTGGCCTGTTCCAGAACTGGGGTCTTTGGTATATCCAGTGACTGGCAAGTTTTACACAAGCACTCAAAGGCAGCCTTTGGTAAGATGGTCAGGTGAGTAAAGTTCATTCTTGTTATTTCCTCAGACCCCCGGCACACTTCTCTCATTTTCCCTGCTCCTGCTCCCATCACCTCCATCCCCAACAGCAATGACCCTGAACAATATGAGGAAAGAATCTGATTCTGCAAATATGAGAAGATGCCTGGGGGAAAAAGAAGGACCAAAGGGAAATGCAGGGTGGTAGGGGTGGGGGCAGTGAGAGGAGTAGAAAGCTCCTGGAACAGCCCTTCTGGAACAATGCTCCCAACTACTGGTTGCTTCCTGAGATGATGCTCCCATTTCTCTCCTTCTCCAGTTGGCAAACTCCTACTCATCCTTTGAGGCCAGCTCAGGGCCCACTGTCCCTTATCCCTGTGACCTTTCGCCTTGCTGGATGAATGCTCCCATCACCGCGCTCTCACTGCACATGTGCAAATCCCAATTCCCACATCCATCACTCTGTATTATAATCATCTACTTGTGCGCCCCCATCTCCTCCATGTGACTCCTTCCAAATAAGATTGTGGTCCACTCCTCTCTAAGTCCCTGTGCCTACTCTAGTGATGGTACATCAAGATATTCTGTAAACATTTGTTTTTTTGACAAATTGAAAGTATTTACTAAAAGCGTTTGGCCTGCATCCTTTGCCACATTCCATCTCTTTTTTTTCCTCCCAGTTATAAGAGGGCATAGTAGATGGTGGTCTAGAAATAATGTCCTGACTTTGCTATTGTGGTGTCAGACCTAAAAGTAAGGAGCAGTATTACTTGTCATCTGGGGAAAACCAAGAGGGCCGGCCTCAAATGGCCTAATTGAAAGCCTTCTTCCCTCTGTTTCTGCAGATAAGGTCTCCTAGCCAATCTACCCTCCTCATCAAGTGCTGTTCCTGCTTAACCCTGAGCGTTGGGTTTCAGTTCCCTGCCAGCCCATGGAATTGAAACAAGCCAATCACATCATCCTATAGGAAGCAGGGGTCATCCCACCCTCTTGTTACCACAAAGCCTGCCTCCCAAGCCCCTGCTTATTCATTCAGTTCCCGAAGACAACCTTCATTTGCTCTTGTGTGCCGTATCCCTCTCCCCCTGACTATGAGTATATGTGACTAATAAGCTGCTGTCAATCCCAAGTGTCCAGTGTCAGGTGCTGTGTGTCTGGCCGACAGCATAACCTTAGGGTGAGAATCCCTTCCTCACTAATGTGGTAAATAGGAGGTTACTAAAACCGTTAGTCCCACAGGAACAGCAGTGATGGTGGGAAGTGGGAGCCAGCCCAGCAGGGATGTAGGAGACCTAGAAATTTTGGTTCGTCTCTGTCGTGAGCCTCATTTCATGCTGGGCTCCTGAGGCCCTAAGGTAGTACTGGTGACCTGTACGTGATTGCCAATGTTGATTGAAAAAAAAAAAAAAACTGGCAAAATGTGCATTTACCTAAGTAAAAAGTCTGCATGGGTAATGAATAATATCATATGTTGGGTAGTCCAGATATTTCAAAAAATGGCAGCCCCGAGAGTGGAAATATCGCTTTTTAAAGGTCTTTAATTGAAATATTTGGGCCCAGACTAAGCTAAATTTTTTAGGATTGCTGAGGTTAAACTCTAAGAGAGCCCTAAACTGATTTCTTTACATTCCACATTGTTTTTCCCTCTTTAACCCAACTTACAGCAAGGGGAATCCGTTCGGTACCAAAGCTAACGGTAGCCAGCTGGGGTTATCCAAACAAGAGTAGATATTCTAGGCTTGAATTATTTCCATAACTGCACCACTTTCCACTTGGTAGTAGAGTTATTATTCTGCAACTGCATTTCATCTTTGTGAAGGAGCAGACTCCTCCCAGCCTGCAACTATGAGACAAAAGCCACAACTCTAAGATGCAAATTAGTGTCCCAGCCCTCATTTAATAAAACGCTCATTATATAATCGTTTTTAAGGTACAGGTATTAGAAAAATGAGGAAGTAACAACAACCAAAACGAAAATGAAGAAAAACCCAATCTTCAGAAATATATCAGAGCAATGTTCTCTTGAAAAAAACTTTCCCTGCTGAATCATTCATTTTTCAAATATGACTTTGTGTTAGAAAAAAGTTCAGATTCCATCCAAAGTTCAAGTCCATTGTTCTCTAGGTAATTGCCACAGATCAGCAGGGTATTACTCTCTGATGTCCCAGCAGCAAATCATTCAGCTGACAGCATTTTAACATCTGTTGTAGACATTTTTTAAAAAGCATCTTTGGCATCCAAAGGAATTAAATACATCTGATAAATGTCTGAGACTTTGGACAAGGTTCAAAGTCATTTTTTCTGAGTGAAGAAAGTACACTAAAAAGAGAGTAAACTGTATTCACTTTTTCAAATTCCCTAAATACTAACATTTGCATTTTACTATGGGTTGCTATACTATTTATTATTTCAACTCTATCGTACTCTATAGAGCACATTACAAAAGCTAGCAATAATTCTCACCTTACAAGCCTGAAAGGTGGGTTTATTAATTTAGTAAAATCTAAGTAAATAATAACATTTCAATTGTTCCAGAACCCTCCTTGTCTTTTCCCATCAATACCCTCCTAGGACATCCAAGATGGCACTGCCGGCCACAGATGTGTGGCATAGGTGCTCTTTTTTTTCCATGGTTTTCTATTCTATTTCTAAACATTGTTCCATTCACCTTTATTGTAGACATTGACTCATGGAATAGTTACAGGAATGTGTCCATAGTCTCTCAGAACTAGGAACAGAGCACAGAAATCTCTGTTCTTGACTGTTTGTACTGACCCCTGGAAATTCTATGTGTTTCAGTGGGACACAGGCCAGGGCATCCTTTTCCCTGATCCTGTTGAGGCTGTGGAAGGAGTGACAGGAAGACTGTGGTCAGGAGTCTGGATTCCAATCCTGCTTTTATCACAAACTAGCAGAGTATCCTTTGCCAAGGTCCGCTTTTTGAGCCTCACTTTCCGTATCTGTATAATGAAGACATTGGACCACAGGATCATTTAAGGTCCCTTCAGATCTAACTTTTTATGTGTAGTAGATCATTTCTGATGGTGGTCATGACAATCCTTCCTACGTCCTATTTCGTACCTTTTTTTTAAAGGTATACGTTACCTAAATAACTACAATAAAATGCATACATTTTGACAAATGTATACACTTGTATATATACTGCCACAATCAAGGTACAAAACACTTCTATCATGCCAAAAAGCTCCCTCATACCCTTTTGCTGGCAATCCCCATCCTCTAGCCTCAGGGCACCAGTGATCTGCTTTCTGTCACTATAGTTTGCCTTATCTAGAATTTCATATAAACAGCATAATATATGTGCTCTTTTGTGTCTGGCTTCTTTTACTCAGCCTAACCACATTCCTTTTGTAATGTGCCTGTACCATCCACCCATCAATTTTCCAGTTCTTTGAATCCAGAATGGCCCTCTGACTTGCTCTGACCAACAGAATACAATGAAAGTAATACTGTGTGATTCCTTCTACCCCTTGGTAAACCATTGCCATGTAAAAATGCCTGAGCTAGACTACTGAATTACTCAAGACCATGTGGAGTGAGAGGGAGGCACATGGAGGAGAACCAAGGTCCAGTCTTGTGGATTAGGCCAAACTTGGATCCTCCAGCCCCTTGAGATACCCCTAATCAAGACCACATGGAACACACAAAAAAAGCCATCCTCCCTGACCCCCACCTGAATTCCTAACCCAAATAATTGTCAGGAAATAAAATGCTCTTGTTTTAAGCCACTAAATTTTGGGGTGGCTCGTAAGAACCAAAACTAAAATGATGAGTCTTCTGCCCTGTCTTCCTTAAGGTCCAACATAATCTCTTTCTGGCCCTAGGACTATTAGCTAACTATACAGGTGTTTTCTCTGAAATCTTTTCTACTTCTCTTTCTTTCCTTTTCCTATTGTTCCTCCCTCAGGTGTCATAAATTGCATCTAAATTCTTGTAACTGTTTCATGAACTTGAAAACTGCAGCGTGTTTTTCTTCCATTTCACTTTACAGGGTTGAAGAGTATAAAATCTTTTCTCTCTTCCCTTCAGATCCAGTGTACTCGCATTTGAATTACAGCATGTTCTAGAGAAAAGAATAAAGAGTTTGGGAGCCAAGAACTCTCATTTTATACCCAATGAGCTGTAAGGTTCTAGGCAAGTTTGAAAGGTTCCTGCACCTGACTTTCTTCATGAAATCTCATGAGCTGGTAGAGAGAGCATAAACTGCGAAAACAGATGGGAAAATTAGTCAAAAGCAAAGTACTCTTTATTTCCATGACTCGGACAAGTTTTCTGCAATGATATTTGCATGCCCTTCATGTGTCAAGTTCTCTGTCACAGGCTTGAACATGCAAGATAAGGTTTGCCTATCACCAGGAAAACAAGATAAACACTATTTCTGCCTTATGCGTTTTTGCTGGAAGTGAGATCTCTCTCTTCCACTCTCACTCGTGTGTGTGTGTGTGTGTGTGTGTGTGTGTTTTATGTTGCTATTCTCCACAAATGTTTTGTTGTGGGCTACTGTAAGACTCGTTATGGTCAGGCAAAATCGGGGTGAAACATTCTCATGGAAGGGTGAAAGGTGAGGTTTATATGAAAAAAAAATGCATAGGGCCTAAGACTTCTAGAAACTACCCCTAACATAAAAGAATTATGGTAGTCCTCTTTTCCCAAATACAATTTTAAATTTAAAAATCACACTAAACCATAAAATAAAGGTAAAGAAGCTCATTTCTAATTTGCACCTTTATAACTGCTTCAAAGCTTTGTTTGAAATATCAAATAAAATCTTTCCAATTTTTTTCTCTCATTTTTTTTCTTGCATGTCTTTGTTTCTGTTGGTGTGAGAACAGAGGATCTCAAAAAATGATCTCTGAACCAGCAGCATCAGCATCACCTGTGAACTTGTTTGAAATGCTAATATGGGGGCTCTACCCTAAATCTACTGAATCAATAACTCAGCGGGTAGGGTCTAGCAATCTGTGTTTTAACAAGCCTTTCAGGCGATGCTGAAACACTGAAGTTTGAGAATCACTGCCGAGGAGATACCTGGGCTGCCTGCTGCAGTTTGTCAAACTGGCTGTTCATTAGAATATCCTGGGAAGCTTTATAAAAATATCAGTGTTAGGACTCCAATGCCATAGATGCTAATTTATTTGGTCAGGCGTAGGCCAGGAAATCAGTATTTTTAAAGTCTCCTAAGTGATTCTAGTATGTCCACCAGCATTGAGAATCACTAGCATTTTAGGTAATCTGGCTCTCTTCCTAGGCTTGAGCAACCTGGGGGAAAGAAGTGAGGAGCTCAGCATGCTTCCTCAGTTTAGGCTGAAGAGGATAAGCAGGGAAGTAGGGATAGTTCACAAGAATGTTTAAGCAAGTCTGAAATAAAACACATTTAAATGTGAAATGTGGAAGGGGGAGAATTACAGTTAAGCCATAGTCTTCAGGGAACATTTGAGGCAGTGAGCATTTTAGACTGAATGACAGGAAATAAGTTTAGAGAAAACCAGTGGAAGAAAGTCAGAGATAATACAACTAAGATAAATTAGGCTTGAATATTCCTTATGGGGCTGTGCTGTGCACTAGAATCCCATCATACATTTACATTCTAAGCCTCCAAGCTAACATTATTTACTCTTTTAAAAAAATCCTGGAAAAGAACACCTCTATTTTTCAAAAAAGTGTGTTTAATTTTGCTATTCTCCACATTTTTTGTTGTATATTACTATAAAATTGGTTATGGTCAACCAAAGTCTTGTGAAGGAAATATTCTCATGGAAGAGTGAAAGCTGATTTGATTTTAATAGCTAGTAGTAGAATTTGGGAAGTAATTTTCACTTACACAACAGTCAACTGACGAAAACCAGCAAGATCATTTTTAGGCTTTTTAAATATTACAGGCATAAAAAAGAAAATTTTAGAAGTGGATTCGTTCTGGTTAAAAGTTTTTTTTAAAAAGGATCTGACTTTTAAATTGTATTTCATCATATATTTTTGATATGTTCGTATCTCAGATGAGTTGAGGGATTGAAGAAATGAGTTTTTAAAAAATTGGTGAAGAAAGGGAACCAACTAGCAAAGAAGGTGGTTGTGGCAAATGTTAAAATAAGAAAAAAAAAACATATTGAAAGGATGAAAGGGCCCTGGGAGTGGAACAATATGAAAGAGGGGATTTTTGTGTTTTGTTCACTGCTGTATCTACAGCATCTAGAACAATGCCTAGCACGTGAAAAATGCTCAATAAATACAGTGTACTTGTTGAATAAATAAATGACCTTCAAGGATACCTCCAGTTTTGTGTACCAGGATGCTGTAATTGCTGGGTGACTGAGGAATACACGAAATTTTTAACTTGTTTTTTATTTAGAGCTTTCCAACTGTACCGTGACAGGTGTTATAAATTTTCCCAGCCAAGATGTGCCCTTTTCCTAACGAAAAGTTCCAAAGGAATGGAGACTGAGACTGGGATAGTTTCTCAGAGGAGCTGGCTACTCTGATCCTCCTCACTCCAAAACATAGTGTACTCCTCCCTCTCACTTCCCTCAAAACAAATCCACCACTTATAAATGTGCAACCTGTGGGGCCATTTTTGAAACAGGTAATAGGAGGATGTGGCCAATTTTCATCTGAAACACTCCCCAGATATGTCTCCAAGCACTGTGTACACCACCATCTTGTAGGTGTTCTGAATGTCCCCAAGCCCCATGTTTTGCTCACGAGGCATGCCACCCTAACTCCCTGCTGCTGGAAATGAGAGTATGTCTGAGGGTAACAGAGGAACAGTAATAAATGGCTTCCATTTTATTCATACATTTTTGATGGGTTGACCTCAGAGAACCAATCCCTCTAATGAAGTGGAAAGCATCCCGTAAGTGAGAGCTCACTTGTTTCACTTTCTTATTTGGAAAATGGAATGCTGGCGTGACTCCTTCTTAGCTATTACTGCTTGTATTACTGCTCCAAAATACAAAGAGCAGGTTCAAAGAGGTAACTTCGCCTTGCATCATTCGCCTTTTGGTTTTATGCTTGTCTCACAATACCCTTAGATAATGTGCCCTGTTTCTTTTTTATCCACTGATTCAGCAAATATTTACAAAGCCCCCCGTACACTGCTAGGTACCGTGCGAGGCTCCAGGGAACAAAAAATTTCCTGCTCTCCAAAAGGAGATAAAAATCAAGTGGGCAGAGAAGCCAATAAACGTGTAAAATGCGTTATCATACCAGGAGGTTATAAATGCTACAAAGAGAAATAAAACAGGAGTATGGGAGATGGGCAGTAACAAAAAGCTCTAAATCCAAACTTCACTACGCCGCTGTCAAAAAAAAAAAAAAAAAAACTCTATGCTTCCCCCCAACCCTGTTTTGTTTTTTGTTTCGTTTTTTGCCCTTGCAGCTTGCCTGCTCTAACAATAGATGCCTTTTAAATAGCAGTCACTCTGAGGGATGAGAAATGACCTAATGGGTCCAAAGGACACTATTTGGGTGGGGGCAGCACTGAAAGCTCAGACTTCACCGCTCTGCAATACCTGGAAGTAACAAAGCTGCACTTCTACCTCCTGAATCTATGAAAATAAAACTAAAATAAACAATAGAGCTTCACTGCTGACTCCAAGCCCCTTTCTTAGGCTCAGTTGCCTCCCGCTTCTCTGACCAGGCGCTTCCACTGGCTCTGCAATAAAATTCTAAGATTATGGGATCCCCAAACCAGCTTGCAGCCCCACAGCCCTCCTGCCTTCCTCCCCTCTCTCCACGCCTCCCTCAGGCCGGTGGTGCCGTCAGGGCCCGTGTCTGAGGCGCCCGGTGGATTCAGCAGAACATCATAAAACGATTATTTGCGAGAGGAGAAGACGATGTTGTGAGAACTTGCTCCCAGACACTGTCTCAAAGCAGCAGAAAAACCGCAGGAAACCTAAGGAGGACGACCCTGACGGCGACGGAGGGGGTGCGCGCGGACAACACTGGTCCCCTCCCGCCGACGCCAGGGCTCAAATCGCAACGAAGACGGAGCGGCCACAAATCCCGGCTTCTCCTTCCTTTCGCTAAGGCGGAGAAATCGCCCCGCGGTCCCTGGCGCGCCTCCCGCGGAAAGCGAGCAGTGACCATTCCGACAGGCCGCCCGCCGCGCTCCCTTTCCGCAGACAAAGCTGCCTCGAAGGCGCTCCGCGGCCTCCGAGTCACCACGTTCCGTTCGGCAGAAGAAAGCGAAAGCGGCTGCTCCCTGACAGGCAGCCAGACAATAGCGGCGGGAAGGCCGCTCCACGCCAGCATGTTTCCCTCGCGCCGGGAAACTAAGTCTCCAGATAACACAGAAACCAGAGACTGCTCTTCCTGCTCGGTCTTTTACAGCAGGCAGGAGCGCGGCAGCCACCTCCGTCGCGGGGAAGCGGCATGCTGAGCCCCGCGCCTCGCTGTGCCCGCTAGAGCGAGCGGAGGAAGCAGCCGAAAAGCGGCTGCGGCCCGTTGCTGCCTTGCCGACGTCTCAGCAACTCCGGGACCGGCGGCCTAGTCGGGAGGGAAGTAGCGCCGGCCCCGCGCGGAAGGAAACGCGCAGCGTGATGCGGCTCAGTGCGCCTTTATAGAACTGCGCCTCCAGAGACGCCGCGGTGGTTCCCGTCGGTCCGCGTCGCGTGTTCACTGCATTTGGTCCCTCGCTGCCCGCTGCAGCCTTGCCCCTGCGCCTCGGAGTAGCCGCCGCGGGCCTCTCTGGTGGGGCAAGGAGACCTGGAGGCCGTCCCGGTGGCGAGAGGGTAGCGGCCCCGGCCTCTTGGGCCCTCAGCCTCGCGCCAGCCGAACCCTCTGCCCGGGCTTGGGCGTGGAGCTTTCGACGCGCCTGCTTCCTGGGCTGTGCGTCTGCCTGAGCCGGCCTCTCTGGTGGGGCAAGGAGACCTGGAGGCCGTCCCGGTGGCGAGAGGGTAGCGGCCCCGGCCTCTTGGGCCCTCAGCCTCGCGCCAGCCGAACCCTCTGCCCGGGTTTGGGCGTGGAGCTTTCGACGCGCCTGCTTCCTGGGCTGTGCGTCTGCCTGAGCCGGTGCCTCGCGTTGACGCCAGGTCGCGTGTGTCCCCTCAGGCTTGACAGCGGGTGCTAGCAGGTCCAGGCTGACTGAAGTCGGCCTTCCGCCCGGGTGCTCCCTCTCACGCCACACGCCGGGCGTGGCTCAGTTTCTTCTATTGTGACAATAGAAATGAGATGATGTGGGTTAAAATTACCTAACGGCGTATAATGAGTTCTCCAGCGTCTAGCTAGTCCTACCATAGGATTAATACCCAGAACCACGTGGGTGGAGCTGAAAAACACGATGCTGTTGTGGGGGGCGGGGGAAGAACCCAAAAAAGCTATGGTCGGCCTGATTCCATTTATAGGACATTCTAGAAGAAGCAACGGTAGCGATGCAAAGCAGTTGCCTGGTAAAGGAGAGGAACTGGACAGAATGGAATGCACAGGAGCGGGGGAACTTTGGGGCTGTGGTGGGACAATTTCATATCTTGATAGGAGTGGCGTCAACATGACGTATACAATTGCCCGAGATCATCAAACTGTAGTTTCTAAATGGGTACGGTTTATTAACATTCAAATTATAAGAAAAGTCATTTCCTCAAAAGTTGGAGGGTGGGGCGAAGAGTTAAAGAAGGTCGTGGCTAGGTGATCGTTGAGGAATAAGGGAGAAAATCACAGTTTACAAAATCTGAGAGCTAAATCCGTGCTGTTTCTGAATTGAGAAGCAGTGAACACCAGCAGCAGGAATTGCTTAAGTCCAAGAAGGCTATGCTCTACTGGACCCGGTTGATGTGCCTCCCCGGATTTACTGGGTCCCACCGTCCACCTCCACGCTGGCCTGCAACTCTTGCTTAGGGTAGAGGCCTGGCCTCCAGTGCCATCTCCCGACAGCCTCCCCCAGATGAGGGTCATGCTTCAGCACTGCCTCCCTGACACAGAGGCTCTGATGATAGGATGCTCTCAGACTCAGGTGAGAAATTTGAAGGAACAGAATGCTCTTCCCTAGCAGTTACCTGGAGGGGTCAGGTGCTGCCCTCAGAACACTGGGAGAGTTAGAGCCCCGTTAGGCATACTTCCCCGAAGGGCGCAGAAAGGATGAAGTAGCCAGCATAGAAACTCCTCTCCCTGCCAACCACACAGTCCCAAGGCCTGCTGGTTCTACATGATTTGTCTGGAAGCTGTCCTTGCATGTGAAGTTGTTTTCAGCTCAATAATGTACCACCTTGGTATTTGCCTGCCTTCGCCTTTCCTTTCACCTTTAAAACCCTGGAATTGTACCTCCTAGTAAAATCTTAGCACTTAAACTTGGCCTCAGGCTCTACCTTCATATGAATCATTTAGCAGGCTTTGGGCTTTAGATCTGTGCTTTTCTGAAAATTTTGCAACCACAATAACACAAAATTAGGATTTTTTTTTTCCTCTGAGGTCTGATTTACTGTCCCATTAAAGTGCTTCTGTAAAAGGCAACCAATTGAGACCAATGCTGAATATATAAATTTTTATACGTGTGCCCCTATTTGAAGTTGCTAGAAATAACAAAAGTTTGGGCTTCCATTTATTGGTTCCTAGTGGTGTTTATTCTCAAGAGTAAATTCCTAGATCATTAGGCACTTAAATGCTTTAAAAATTTGGAAACTTAAACCTGGGATGCATGCAAGTGCAAAACAAAATGCTTTCAAATCATGATCATAAAGTTGTTAGTCTGGGGGTCTACTTATGTTTTTAGTCATGTTCTAGCTTTCCTAAAGACATCAGGGGAGGATATGTTAAAGCCTTTTTAAGTGATTTCTGGTTCATAGTGCTTTGCGAAACAATTTTTCTTTGCATTATTTTCTATATTAAATACTTCAGTAAGTGTTTAATGATAATGGCCACTGGATTGTGGCCTACTGTTTATTGCAATTTTGTCAGGGCTTATTCTAGGCTTCCCTTCCACCTGGGCTTCCCAACCATCTGTAACTTGATCAACAGTAATTTGAGATGGGACTGGCCAGGGTCATATGTTAAATAGGACAGTTCTACTTTTCTGACCACAAAATCCTCCCCTTCCTGACCACTTAAAGTCTGTTACATAATCTACAAATACGTGGCTCTAATAAGTTCTGCTGCATACCTTGGCAAGGGTCACACCTGAAATCTACGTTTCTATTGGCGCAATACATTTTATTAGAGATTATTTTTATTGCTTATAATTGTGGCCTATCAGAGCACTTAATTATTTTTAATAACACATTCTGCCTTCATCCACATCATCAAGCTACTGAATTGGTTTTTGCAAGGAAAACCTGGTCATTCTAGCATGTGAACAATTTTTAATATTTGTTTGAAAAATGTTTCATCTGAGGTTAATTTCTATTGGGAGCAAAAATGAAGCCAGGCTGTATATATGATGTGTTTAAATACATTTTCACAAAAAGAAAAATATTAAGAATATCTTGGTTTACAGACATGCAGTATCAGAAGGCATCCCAATAAACAAAAGTGAAAGCTCCTCTTTAAATCCTAGCACTTGATTATTTCCAAATATATAAGGGCAGATAATGTTCAGCAAACGTGCAGGTTTTACAAATTGGCTCCTTCAGAGTAGGTCATAAGCTTGCTACAATTGCGTTCCCATTACTCAAACATTTTTAGAATTCTTTAGAAATTTGCCACAAGAGTCTGAGTCACATTCTTTTAAATGACATCATCAGTGATAGCAAATCTTCCTCCTCTGAGAGCAGATTTTTAGAAAACATACCCAAGTCATTTGAAACCACACTGAGTTTAGTAACATCATTTGGCAGGGAAAAATTGAACTAGAAAGAGCAAAAATAAGTGCACTGATTAATGCTTTTTAAAAAATTAAACTCCAAGAAATGGAGGATTAGGGGAAAGTTTGGAGCAGAAATTAATGATTAGAAAACAAACAATGTTTTTGATCAATTCCAAAGGTAATTCTTTGGAAAAAGATCAAGGAAATGGAGAAATCGCTGATGAATCTATTAAAAAAAAAAGAAAAGAAAAGAAAATATAAAGGAAAAAGGAGATACAACAGATACAGAGACCTTATTTTTTTTTTTTTTTTT
>NW_012119932.1:4223830-4226026 GCF_000951035.1 Colobus angolensis palliatus
GGGTTCACGCCATTCTCCTGCCTCAGCCTCCCAAGTAGCTGGGACTACAGGTGCCCGCCACCACGCCCGGCTAATTTTTTGTATTTTTTAGTAGAGACGGGGTTCAACCGTGTTAGCCAGGATGGTCCCGATCTCCTGACCTCCTGATCCGCCAAAGAGACTTTTTATAAATTATATGAGACTACTATATGAAATTAGCTATGTGCTAAATATTTTTTTCTGGAAAACCATAAATCACTCAAATTGAATCTAGGAGTAGAAAAAGTGGATCAAAGCTAGGGGATAAATTTTAAAAGGCCTAAAGACTGAGAGAGGCTTTAGGCAAATTCTTGCAAATTTTGAAAGACATAAAATCGCCTTTCTAAATGAGTAAAGACACTAAAATTTAAATTTTTTTGTGTGAGTGAAACCCTTTATTATAAAACCTATCAAAAATGGTATATACCAAACATGACGGCTCACACCTGTAATCCCAGTACTTTGGGAAACTAAGGGGGGAAGATGGCTTGAGGCCAGGAGTTCCAAGAGACCCCATCTATACAAAAAGTAAAAAATTATCTGGGCCTGGTGGTAGGCTCCTGCAGTCCCAGCTGCTCGGAAAGATGAAATAGGAGGATCATTTGAGCTCGACCGGCCAAGACTGCAGTGAGCCGTGATCTCGTCACTGCACTCCAGCCTGGATAACAGAGCAAGACCCTATTTCAAAAAAAAAGAAGATAAAGAAAGGACACTCAAAAAATTAAAGTTCACGTAAGAAACGCAATGCCAGAATTCACCCCAAAATACCAAAAAAAAAACTAGCAAATTATATTCAGTAAAGTCAGTCATTTTAAACAATCAGGTAGATCTTATCCTAGAAATACCAGGATATTTCAATACTAGGAAAATAGTTTATATAAAAATACATTTAGGTTATATAAGAATAAAAACCTTATTGTCTCGATAAGTGATAAAAGTCTAGCACCTATTCCCAATTACAACTGTATTTTTAAAAAACTTTTAGTAAATGTTAAACTGATAGCCAATATCATATCTTTTAATAAAATTTTATAAAAATAATAATGCTACTGGTAAGACAGTCAAATTAAGTTTACACCTTCTCTCCAAAGGCCTCCTGAGTAGCTGGGATTACAGGTGCACGCCATCATGCCCAGCTAATTTTTGTATTTTTAATAGAGACGGGGTTTCGCCACGTTGGCCAGGCTGGTCTTGAACTCCTGACCTCAGGTGATCCACCTGCCTTGGCCTCCCAAAATGCTGGGATTACAGTGAGCCACTGCAGCTGGCCTGCTTCTTATTTTTTAATTTCATAAAGTACCTTGTACATCTTCCTACATCAGCACATACAGACCTACCAAATTTTTTCATAGTGGTTGAGTACAGTTATATGAATGAACCATATTTTTCACTCACCTATTAGGGACCATTTAGACTATTTTCTTGTTTTTTGCAATTACATACAGTTAGTGCATCCTTGAATGTCTTTGCCTATCAATGCAGGTGTACTTGTTGGATTAATGCCTAGCAATGGAATTGCAGATCAATATTTGGATAGATACTTCCAAATTAATATTCGAAAGACTGGATTAATTTATAATACCACTAAAAGTATGTGCAAAAATGTTGATAATTGTTGAGGCTAGGTGAGAGGCACATTAGACTTTCATTTACTTTTGTGTGTATTTTTAAATTTCCATACTTAATGACAGACAGGCATTTTCATTAAAAGCAGGTATAAATATGCCTGCTTTCACCACTATTATTTAAAATTATGTGAAGTCATTCTGTAATAAGACAAACAGAAATACTAAGTAAAATATTGCAAAGCAGTAGACAGATTGCCTTTATTTGCAGATACTTTTTGCCTAGAAAACTTAAGAAACTTGATTGAAAATCTCTTATAAAATAATTATTAAAATCAATAACTTTCTACTGATCTAGCAATAACCTATTGGGAAATATAACTTTTTTGGGATGTTGAAACCTGGGAACAAATATATTTCTTAAAAAGATTCTATTCACATATAAATAATATTGGCAAGAACTGAAAGGGATTTATACAAAGAAAAAAGAGAAAAAATGAAATAAAAAAGATTTGAATAGATTGAGAAATACGTAGGCCGGGCGCGGTGGCTCAAGCCTGTAATCCCAGCACTTTGGGAGGCCGAGACGGGCGGATCACGAGGTCAGGAGATC
>NW_012119932.1:4226581-4267089 GCF_000951035.1 Colobus angolensis palliatus
AATAAAAAATAAAAATAAAATAAAAAAATAAAAAATTTAAAAAAAATAAAAAAAGAGAAATATGTTATGCTCCTAGACAAAGATATCTATCCCTTAATTTGCAATTGTAACTAAAATTCCAACGGGACATTTTTAGAAGTTGAAAAAATGTATTTCCATCTGGAGAAAAAAACAGAGTAGCCAGAATACTTCAAAAAGGAAGAATAATAACATGAGATTTACTCTGCCACATGTTAATACGTATTATAAAGCCATAATAATTACAATAATATTGAACTACTGAAGAAAGATTGACAAATAAATATTTCAGAACAGATAGCCCTGAAAGAAAACTCAATATTCCAATAAATGAAGCGTCACTAATGGGGAAGACATGGATTATTCCATAACTGGCACTAGGAAAACTGGCCAACCATTTGGGGAAAAAAAGTCAGATTAAATGTTCACTTCATGCAGTCTCCTGAAATACATTCCAGATAAAGAGATAAATGTGAAAAACTGAACTATAAAAGAACTAAAAAAAAAAAAATCTAAATGGACAGCTAATTGATTTTTGGATGGAAAAGAACCACAAAACAATGGAAGAACTCACAGATTTATCTGAAATAATTATTTAAAACATCTGTATACCAAAAATTATTACAATATCAAATAAGAAGTTGTGAAGTAGGAAGATATTTGTCATGACTATCGTAAAGTGGAGGAGTTAGTATTTACATCCAGGTCCTTAACAACCCTTCTGAAAGAAGAAATCCCAAAACATTTTGGGCAACAACAGCATCATTGAGTTTAAATTCAGAGAACCACTCTGAGAGGAGAGTTCAGTTGGAAAATCACTAACTTACTGAAGTTTTAGAATATTAGGTTTTTATTGTATGTTTTGTTTCTTCTCACCTCATTTCCTGTGTTCAAGGTAACATTTGGAAATGCTATTTTCTCCACTTTATTTTTCAAAAGTTTCCTAGAATATTATACTTCCTTATATCCTTTGGAAGAGGTTCAATTGATCTCATGACAAACCCAGGGGTAGATACTCTTACTATTCCCATTTTCCAGATTAGGAAGCATGTATTTTTGTGGCTTTAAGCATAAATAGGTGGCAAATTGAAAAAATTGACATAAACAAGTCATTCAAAATAAAGTCATTAAAGGATAATCCAAGCTAAGTGAACACTATTTAGAGAAAGAGAGACAGCTGTTAAAAGCACCTGGCAATCCTCAAAAGACATGTGCTCAGCCAGGATCCCTACACCCACCCTTATCCTTAGTTGTGACAGACCACGCCTAAGGGATATAGCCTAGCTTTCGCCTCGGGCCAGAGAGAGATGAGCCTGTGAAGAAGTACACCGGTATCAAGAGGGAAACACCGTCTGATCCCTGCACTTGTACTAGCACTTACTGGGGGCTTAAAACTGAAACTGTTCTAATCATGTTCTGACTTCATAATATGTATGAATCATCTCACGTAACCATCACCAAACAACCCCAGGATTTAAGTACATTTATGTTCCCCATTTTCCACTTTATGAAACTGAAGTTCCACAGAAAAGTTACATAGCTTGCTGAAGTTCACACGGCTAGCAAATGGTACAAGTTGTATTTGAAACAGGCAGGTAACTGGGGCTGGAGCGGAAGCTCCTTGGCTACGTGAAGCCAGTAGCTTATGTGCAAAGCCCTTTCATACACAAGAGCTCATCTGACTTTCACAACTTCTTCATGTTGAGGTCAGGAAATATTCTCCCCAATTTACACTAAGACAACGGGAAGCTAGAAATGGGTTATTGGAATTAATCACCTTTTTAAAAAAATGTCTGAAAGAGACAGGCAGCAGGGCATGGATAGACGTGCGATAGGGAATGACTGGACAGAAAACAAGGCTTAAAAAGCTTGAATCGCAGAAAAAAAAAAGTGCCTTAAACTTTATATAGATTAAACACAAGCTGCATGAAAGGGAAGGGAGCTGGGGAACAGGCAGGGGAAGGTTATCTTGAGCAGAGCAAGAATGAAAAGCATACCAGTTCATGAGCCAGCAAGGGGTATAATGATACTAGATAATAAACATTGAGAGAAATCACACCCATAGCATTTCCATTATTTAGAAGCTATCTACCTCCTGAAATACTAACTCCTAGTCCACGTCACTGTTTATCTAAGAATCATGCTGTTAATTTATGTCTGTTTATTTACATGACCTTTGTTAGTTTAGATAACAAGACCGGAAATTGTGTACAAACCACTAAGATGAAGTTCCCACTGAACAATAGGATTTTCACCTAGCTTTTAAATACAATCATGGTAATAAAGTTTGTACAAATACTTTTAAAATTTGTTCACATAGAACTAAAACAACATCCGTTAACCTCTGAACTTGTTGCTTGTTTTATCGATCACATTATTTTTTTATTCTGAAATACTGTGAGTACAAAGGAACTTCACAAGAAACATGCATGTTCTGAGAAACTTACTTTTATAAAATGATTCATGCTAAATGCATTAGCACTCCATCTGTTTAAAAGTAGGAAAATAAAGAATCCTTTTGCTATGACTTATTACCTACTCATTTATCTGATTTTGTTTAAGTCCAGTTTGATGGGTATCAGAACAGATGCATATATATTCTATACTTAGTTCACAATGTTTAGTTCTTTGGAATTTAAAATCAATATGCATCATCAACTGTAAGGGAAATTATTTTATCTACAGTAAGTTATAGCATTCTCCTCAAGTTTTATGAAATGTTACTTAGTAGCATAGGATTTATCATAAGAACATTGTTTTTGTAGTATTCATATTCAATTCAACGTTTTCTAAATAAGTGTCTATATAAATCCTTTCTCAAAAGTGAACAAATTCCCTGTAATCAGCCCTTCTTGACCTTCCTTGTACATATTCTTTCCTTCTATAATTCCGTTCCGTCAAAATCCTTCAGTGACCTGTAGCAAACAAACAGGTTTTCAGTATTTGATCTCAAATAGTTTTTTTAAAAAATCGGAGGATTGTTCAGACTGAAATATTTTGGCTATGCCTCCAGGGTAAAAAGTAAAAGGCACTCTTAATCCATGGTTATAACAACATTGTTCTAATTTTTTTTTTAATTGCCAGTGTTGGCATGAATGAAATATAGGATGACTCATCCAATGAGAATTTGAATGCTGGTGTAAAACCATAGAGAAAATTCAGGTGAGTTGAAGGAGAACGAGATCAGGGACTTGCGAAGAAAATGCAGTCAGAAAACGAAAAGAGAGTCTCTATGAATGCAGGAAAACAAACTGCAATGCTAAAACTACATTTTAGAGTTCAAACAGGTTTGAACTCTAATAGTTAAATCCTGCTAAAGGCTACTGACATATGACACCAGGATGGCGGAAAAGCCGAAGGGTGAAAAGTTTCTAAGCTGACTATTAAATAGATGTAACTCACTGACGAGCGTGCCCATGTGGGATTTTAATTACTCAGACATCTGTTTGGCGAAGTGTACTACTAAATAGGGATCAAATACAGAGATCAAATTACGTGGGGCAGGGAGTGGAGATGACATTCATGAGTCAGAAAGGAGAGCTATCAGCCAGGGGAAAATCAATCCCGGCTTTACATCTCACCAACAGAGAAGCAATTATTTTAGATGTGGGGCTGGTTAGCATCCTAGGTCATGAATTTAATTAAATAACCCTCGAGTGGCAGAAAACAGAACAAACCACTGTATTTAACTGTCAGTAAGACATGCTGCCAATGAACGGTCCAAATTCCTCCTTTTCTCCTTCCCTCCTCCCACATAGATTTGTTGTAGTTTTTCTTAAATTCACAACTCTCTTCCCTTTCCTAATGTAGCCTTCTCAGTGGTATCCAATAAATTCATTTACATGCATGGCTTGAATCAGAGGCAGGGTTTG
Organism: Colobus angolensis palliatus; assembly: GCF_000951035.1. Classification (NCBI taxonomy): domain Eukaryota; kingdom Metazoa; phylum Chordata; class Mammalia; order Primates; family Cercopithecidae; genus Colobus; species Colobus angolensis. The sequence continues at coordinate 4,230,472 of NW_012119932.1, forward strand.
TCTCCAAAATTCCCACAGTGGGATACTTGGGAAGGGGCAGAAGGGGAGAAAGGCACGAATTAAATCACCATTTGAATTCCTTCCTTAGGTTCAATAAAAAGGCTAATAATTCACAGAAATATCCTGGAATCAAAGAGAAGACCCTGTGGCCTCGTTGGACATTAGCTGGTGCCTTAGAAGATAGCAGAGGCAGGAGACACAAAAGAGTTCAAGTGGTTGGAACAAGAACTGTAGAAGTCATACCTAAGCACAGGAGAGGGGAAAGAGAGCATTCAATTGCTTTTGAAATGAATATTTAAAAACCAGCCTCACTCAGGGTGGCCCCTTGCAGTCTTCTGCTGAGTCAACTCTCTGCTTGGCAGCCTCTTGTCCATAGCTGACTCAGGGCAGAAAGGTGATTGGCTGCCTTAAGAGCCTTCCCCTGACCTCTCCACTCAGCTCTCCCTCCACCCCACCATTCTTCCAGAGCCCAGCTCAGATTCACTGGTTTCCTCCAAAATGCCTTTCTTCCATTTGCAGATAACAAAAAACAGTTGGAAAGAATATAGGTAAAAGTGTAAATTTACTGGAAGGAAGAGTCTTACAAGGAAGAGTTGAACAACTTAACCTCCCTCAGGGAGAGGTGGCCCGGGCAGTTCCCAGGACCTCAGAGGCTGAAATCTGCAAGTTCCTCCAAAGGGTTGGCTGCCATTAATGATGTAGCTACCAACTCCCAACCACTGTCTGTCTGCAAATCTAAAGTTCCCCGGGAGAATCTGATTGGCACATGTACACTTGCACTCACATACACACACACACACATGCACAAGCTGTTAAATAAACTCAGAAAATCATCCTACAACGTGGTTCATTCCTTCTAAACTGGTCTTTTTGCTACCATTTTAAAGTTCTAAGAAGAACTACTTCAGACACCGTTAACCTGAGTTAAGCGGGTGTGGAGGATGGTAGAGCCAGATTCCCACGCCCAGTGAAAACAAAGTGGCAGCGGTCCTGACAGAGTAGATCTTGAAAACAGCCTTTTCTTACTTGGGCAAGCTACACTTTTAAAGTGTCTTGGCGAAATTCCCCTCAAGGGTTGCCAGTAACTAGGATGGCTTGTGGAACTTTGAAGCCTCATTCATTTATTCAATAATTATTTCTTGATCTCCTGCTGCACACTAAGCAACTATGCTAAGTGTTGTGCTGGATACAAAGATGAATCAAACATCGTTCCCATCCTCATGGTGCATAAACATAGACCTGCATCTCTTGTGTGAGCAACACTCAAGGGCTTCCAATAATAATTTTTCATATGAATACTGATTTTTAAATCCCCCCCTCCTTGGATGAGAAACCTAAAAATTGTGCCTGAACTGTGAGGCAAGGTCATTTGTTAAGGTTAAGATTTCACTCTTGGTATTCAGAGCCTTCATTAGGCTACATCAGATGAGAACTGAGATGGCTTCACAATTAACCACAGCCAGGCATCATTTATTTTTACCATGTGACTTGGAGGGTATGATGGTGGTGGATATGGAATTACCTTTTGAAACATCACTGATGTTTCTTTCTCCTCTGAACCAAATAGATAACTGAGCATAAGTTAATTTTTAAAAATTCTAGCCATTTGCCTTACCTTCATTTGGGAGCGCAGTTGGAAAGATGCTTGCTAGCTAAGCTCCCAGAGGTAATACAGGAGCTTCTAATTAGCAAGGACTGCTAAGGCCACAGAGAGTCTACCCGGGCTGTATATACTAAGTGTCTGAACTTCTGGTTTGGATTCACATCTGAGAAAATTTGATATTCTGGTTTGGTTGAATTCCAGTTTGAACCAGTTGCCTATGTGTTCTCAAATTTGGGGTGGGGGTGCTCAAATTAAGGTGTCAGTTTTAAGATTTAGCAAATTATTAAGACCATTCTGGTTGTGGGTTGAGGATTTAATTCAGTTCATGTTTGTGGGTAAGGATATAAAACATGTGACCAAAAATCACAGCAGTTGGAGGACGGGTTTGTTGGCCCTTGGTCCTAAAAACGAGACATGGGTGGAGTGCTAGAGTATTGTGGGCCACCCTTTGTGCTGCTCAGATCCACTTGCCGCTTGGGGTAAGTTCATCCACCCAGTACTCAGCAATTCCAGGATTCTCATTGGCCTTTATTACTGGGAAACTTATAAGGTTAATCAGCAAATTATAGTCACTGCAGCTGCAATAGATCTCAAGCCTGAGGTTAACTGACATTTCACCCTCTTCTCTACCCTGTCCTCATTCTAGAATTGCCTCAGCCATTGCCAGCAGCCATGCTGGTCTAGGCAGATTGTCTGATGGGGTGACCCAGACCCTTGTCTCCAAGATTCTGAGTCCCTGGTCCCCATGTCTATCCCAGCCATAGCTTCCGTTCTTGTCTGTTTACTGTCAAAACTAGGCATGAGAGCATCAGGAAACATCCCATCATATCACCTGTGTGCCAAACATTCTTCCTTCTCTGTGTTCTGTGACAAAGTTCTACCTCCTCCTGATGATCAGGGTCAGTGGTCTTGCTAGTTTAGTGACTCTTTCTTCACAGGTCTCTTGGCATAAGGAGACTAAAGTGACTGAGTGGCAGCTGTAGTGTGAAGTACAATGGGACTTTGTGTCCACTGGTAAAGTATTACCCCAGTGAAAGCCAAGACCACTTGACCCACAGAATCTAAAGTTTTGGGGACAGGAAGCACAAATTCCCCAAATGTACCACTAGGAATGACAGTAAGCAGAGCCATGCCTACTTCCTCCTTCTTCCTATAGTTTCTAGACCTATGTATTCTACCTATTGGGGACATAGCACCATATAATGGCATTGATTTAGGGTGGTATCTCAACCTTGTGGGGGTATCTTCTCCAAGCTGGAGCCTCAGTTATGTCTTTAAGAGGACAGTCCACTATTCTGTCAAAGCAGTGGCTCAGGAATGATGCAATATGTGTGATAGTACCAGTAGACTCTGATCCAAGGCAGTATCATATGGAATCTAATACCAGTGGATCAAGCATTCTTAAGTCGTTGGGTAGTGGTACTGGCTGAGGTCCTATGGATAGGAAAGGCAAATTCATGCCAGAATATACAATAATCCCAATCAAGATGAATTCCTGCCCTTTCCAGGGTGGAAGAAGTTGAAGTCAACTTACCTCCAAATGTCTGGTTGGTCTCTTTGAGGGATACTACATTGGGGTTTCTGTTATTGACAGGTTAGACATTTGGCAGCAACAGTGGCAGTAGCTGGATCAGGTTTGGTGAATGGAAGTCCATACTCTTGGATCTATTCATCGCTACCATCCCTGCCACCACGGCTACTCACTCCATTTATGTGCCCATTGTGTCAGCACTACAGTAGCCAACGAGAGAGGCTGCTGCACACATGGCTGAGATATGAATGTTGTTTAGTGCCTTTTGGTAGTGGCTGCTTTGATGTGCATTAACGTATGACACAAAGTTCTTCACAACTTATATCCATATCAGTCCTTCTGCTTCTAACCCCTGACCAAACAACCACCCCATCCCCCACTGTCCATGAGCCTGCACATATTCTTTACCTTGAACCACTCTTCTTTTCACATAAAGTGGATGACCAAGTGCATCCAGGGGAACTTTGCCCATTGGAAGGATTTCTCCCTCACCACCCTCTTTCAAGATCACCCTAAGTAGGGTTGTAGTGCAGCAGCATCCATTTTTGGCTTGCACTCTTATGCAGAGCCAGCCAGCTATGAATGAAGGTCGGCCCTTTTCCTCCTCCACCAGCTGGCCACAAGGGACACCTCCATGCAGCCATAGTTGTGAGCTGAAATAGTCGTGAACACCGTAGTTATAAACACCAGTGCAATAGGAGTGGATGACATGTAGGTCTGGGCCATCAACTGGTACAACTCACTTGTGTCTTCTGACCCAGCTCATGCCCAATCCTGTATCTACCACTTCCATTTTGTGATAAATTGCTGCCAGGCCCACTCAACTTTATAACTTGGTGGGTCTGACAGAGCCAGCTCATGATGAGTATCTCAGGCTGCATAGTTACTTGATGTCTCATGGTCAGGTGCTTCATTTCAATCAGGGCTCAGGGGTCTGCAAGAATTTCCTTTATTTATTTTTTTGAGATAGGGTCTCTCTTTGATGTCCAGACTAGAATGCAGTGGGGTGATCATGGCTCACTGCATCCTTGGCCTCCGGGGCCCAAGTGATCCTCCCACCTCAGCCTCCCAAGTAGCTAGGACTACAGACACACACCACTACACTCAACTATTTTTGTATTTTTTGTAGAGATGAAGTCTCTCTATGTTGCTCAAGCTGGTCTTGAACTCCTGGGCTCAAGCGATTCTCCAGCTTCAGCCTCCCAAAGTGCTGGGATTACAGGTGTGAGCCACCACAACCAGCCAAGAACTTTAGAATCGTATATTGTTGTTTACTACAGATAATATGGCTTTCTCCAGCATCCTAGGGGGTCTATGCTGTGATTCTCTTATTGAGATTGATTACCAGCAACTATCTCGAGCATTCTTTCCTACCACAGATTCCTCTAATACGGGGTCTGTTGAGGGATATAGCAGGGCTTCTTGTATTGCTGTCTAGACCTGCCACAGAGCTCTATCATCTGGTAAAAGGGTTGGAACAATATTCTGAAGCGCTGGGGAAATAATTACTAAATATACTTGCTCAGGTGCTTTAGGTTCTGTTGGCATAAGGATCATCCTCTCCTTCAGAGAATGGGTCCCAGATCTGAGATCTGACTCAGGTTTGGAAACTGAGCTAGTGACTGACTTTTTACCTTGACAGCTGCCCCCAGCCTCATATTTATTTTTATTTTATAAATTGATGCTTGCTGACTGCCCATTTATCTTGTTTCTAGGAAATTCTATTAAGCATTTTCACAGCTCTCTGTAGATTGGGCCCTGGGTGCCACATCAGTCTTGCCACTCATTGCAAAAACTGTGCACAGCTTGCTTCTGACAGTTAAGTCTTGCTACTTGGCCTCTGTTATTTCAGGATCCTATCATCCTTATTTCTATTAAGGAGCCCAGTTCTGTAGCAGTGTCTCCTCCACTCAACCCTAGCATACAGAAGAGTGCCTCCACTAAGATTCTCAGTAACCCTCTTAACAATGCATTTCTTGTCACTTTGGTAAATGGTATGTCCTCCCTGCCTTCACTTAAGAATGCAGTCAGCTGGTGGGTTTTCCATCCCCACATAGGCTATGCACTCCAGCATGCCCACCTCTCTGAGTCACTTGACACCTCTTCCAGTTGGCCCTGGCAATTATGGCATTTCCACTTCACTTACCATGGGCTGTTGCTTTCTCTGAGCCTCCAAGAGTCATCTTATCACCCTTGCCAGAGTGATAAATCCTGTGTCCTGGGAGACTGCTCCCATTATCAATAAACTCTCTTTTATCCAACTTTGGTCAGTCTTCTCCATGACTGTATAGCCATCTATGAAAATGAGCCAAATATTTCCTTTTGTGTGCAAAATGGTACTATAACATCCCTTCATTAAGGACTGTCTGGCTAAAAGAAAGAGACACCTGTTACATCCCAGCCCAGGTTCTGAGATGAAGAAAATGAAGCCCAGAAGTGTTGCTTTCTGGAGATCTGCCATCTTGCAGTGATGATACATTATTAATATAATATTTTTTATTCAATTTTTAAAGTCAAGATGAAAAGGCCATATGGGTTATTCCAAAATGTGCATTGGTTTTGCATATATACAATGTGGCTCCAAATTTGGTCTCGCATACAGTGTTTATAAATGCAAGAATAATGGCTTACTTAGCATCTCTGCTAACTTAGATTGCAGGTTTTATTGTAGAGCACACTTTTCTGTGGGGGAAGGGGGAAGTGAGGGAAGTAGTGGGCACAAATGTTTCCAGGTTTTGCAACAAAATGCTGATTCTTTTTATTGATATTAACTTTGACTCTTTGATTTTTTTAAATAAATTTCGTCATCCAGTAGAATTGTTTATCTGAAACTCCCTTCAAAATCCATTACACAAGTGAAAAGAAGAGTAGCAAATATGATTTATCAAGCACTTATGTGCACAGTCACACAGGCTGTGTACTTCACAAGGGCACCAGCACTTCTGAGGGGACACAGTTCACGTATTAGACATCATGGATTTGCATATTTATAGAGAATTTTCCAGCAGATGGCAGTAAAGTGTGTTGCTCTAACAAAATAAGACTATTACAATAATTTCTGCCAGATGGAAATAAACTATCTTGAGGACTGGGCACCTTTTATATTTGTACAAAGATATATAGAGTAATAGTGGCAGCATTTACTACATGCCACGCCTTCTGCTCGCTCATCCTCACTTAATCCTCAGAATCTGATGAAGTGGGTGCTATTAGCAAATTGCCAAGGCCACTGACTGGGGTAGTAGTTTTGAGATTCTTATACGGGTCTACTAAGGCCTAGAGACTTGGGGAGACTTGCTGTGGTCAGAGCGAGTGTGACCTAAGGTCAACCAGGAGCCTAGAGGCCCTTACTCTCAGTCCAACCTGCTGCTAGTTCTCCTGTGTGCTCATCACAGTGCTGGATGACACTGGGGACTGAGAACAGGGCACATTTCACTCATCTAAGTAAAAGGTCATCTTCAGTTAGTGAAGAAAAATATGGGAAAACGTTGACATTCCCTTTGGCACTTTACTCACTTGTATTGTTTGTATGACTTAAACTACACATGCAAACAGAAATATAAAAAACAGAACACTCAATATCGGTTACAAGAGTTCATAGAGTTGGACTTCTTTATATCCAAAACTACTTTGGGTAAACATTTACTATCAGTAATGCATAAATTTTAGCAAGAGTGGGCCGGGCACGGTGACTCATGCCTGTAATCCCAGCACTTTGGGAGGCCGAGGCGGGTGGATCACAAGGTCAGGAGATCGAGACCATCCTGGCTAACACGGTGAAACCCTGTCTATACTAAAAATACAAAAAATTAGCCAGGTGTAGTGGAGGGCGCCTATAGTCCCAGCTACTCATGAGGCTGAGGCAGGAGAATGGCGTGAACCGGGGAGGTGGAGCTTGCAGTGAGCCGAGATCACACCACTTGCACTCCAGCCTGGGTAACAGAGCGAGACTTCCACCTCAAAAAAACACAGAATTAGCAAGACTGTATTACCACAAATTCTATATATGTGAGGAAATTTAGAGGCTTTATTTAATGTATAAATATCTATACCAAATCACTTTGCAATAATGATATATATTGGTATAATGTTCTTTATCCAGCATTCAGTTTAAATCTACTTTATAAAATGTAGCAATCATGAATAAAAGAAGCCCATTTATAAATATTTTGTATTAAACTCTAACTTAATCTCCAAGGAAATATTTTTTTCCTAAACCCACTAAAATTAAAAACACAGTGAAAACTCTTATCTTCCATGAAACAAGCAAACTGTGGTAACTTTTGGTTTTAATTTAAAAATAACATGTGTAGCATGAATACATTTTTCCAGAATTTTTCTAGCTGTACAAAGGTTTGGAGAGCTATTTGGAATTATCTCACCTTGTTAATGACAATTCTGTTTTGGGTTGTGAGATGTGGAGTCATATTTTTGCTTCTTTATCCATTCATATACTGCCTAATTTTTTAAAACATATTAACTTATTGATATCTACAAAACAATAAAACCCACCATTCTTTAAAATAATATCACTGAATATGCATCTAATTATATGGCCTACCAAGGCCTTGTAAAAACAAAACAACATGAGTATTTATGTTACTAGAAAAATAAGAGCATGAACAAATCTAATTTTAAAAGTCAAAAGTATCTTAAACAACTGGTAAATGTAATAATTATAGGACAGCCATTTGATCCTTTTAATCTCCTGAAAGAAGCAGAAGAGCTACAAATCATTTTTTAAACAGTGAATTCTGTGGCAGAATAAGCCACAGTGTACATAAACCTCAACATTTGGTAGCACCTATCTTAATCAAAGAATTGGCTATTTGAAAACACAACAGAAAAATTCTTCATTCTTTCAAGGTTAGTTTCTAAACTTGACATCTGGGATGGGAGATGGGCCTCACCCAAGAATTTAAGGTCAGGGTTTATGTTAAGCAGGACCTCAAATCAAGTTTAGAAACAAGCAAACCTTTCATCCTTTCTTTAAGGAATAGGGTTTTCTTTGAGAGGAAGGGGTTAGAAAAACAGGTCAATATCCTGCAAATATGGGGTTGTCATTTGTTTTCCATACTACATTAAAATATGCCTGTTTTGTGTTCAGTGTCTTGTGCCTATTTCACTGCCTCTGTCTGGGCAAATGTGTTTATATTGGAAAACTCCATGAGGGCAGGAAATGTAGGGGTTTTTTTAAAATCACAAATCATCTGGCTTGAACTACACTTATGTAAGATTGTGTGGGACCTGGGGAATACTGCACAATTGCTGGCTAAAATATGTAATCTGCCATTGACTATCAGGTTTTCCATTAATCACATGTCGAGTTTGTATAAAATGGATTTGTTTATAACATTGTTATGTTCACCACTGCAGATTATTTTCAAAAGCTTCTTATGAGTAAGCTGAGCAACTATTATCACCCTTACTATAATACTTAACAGAGAGAGACTAGAACCTATGTTTTCAACATCTCTTTTCAGGTACCACTGATTTCACCTATTTCCACAACACATGAAAGGACTGAATCTATAATAATAAGGTCCAAGTAATTCTATTCCTGAACTGAAGTCCTAAAAATAGTTGTTCATATAAGTTGAGAATTCCTAAGAACAGGGAAATTTTAAATAAACTCCTGGGGTTGGGGGTGGGTAGGGAGCAATGGGACAGAGGTTTATTTGCACAGGGAATTGAAATTGACAAAATTCACATGGGGGTGAAAAATATCAGTGGATATTATTAATAACAGGCATTATTTTTACCCTATGACAAATGAAAAAGATTTTGTTTTTATATATATTTTTTAAATCTCCCAACATACTTTTCAAAAAGTAAAGCTTCATTCTGTTTAGTGTTTTATGTCAAGAAACATTTCATAGCATAAATTTTCCACAATGCATATGGTCAGATTATAACACCCATCTGAACACTATTAAGTATTTTATTACTTATTTGTTTAGTACTATTTGATAAGTATGAAATTATCTATGAAGTGAAAAACTTCAACTAGGAAATTTGACATTCCAACAATATCTGAGGTGGTTTTTACCCAGATAAACTAATTTCTGTCATTACCAACACATCTAAGAATAGCCCTAATGAAGAAAGATAAAAACTACTTTTATTTTCTCCAATTAAAAGATTAATAAGACAAACTGTAGGCATGAAGGAAAGAAAGGAAAGCTATAAAACTGGGAATACAAATTACATTTTCCTATTCAACAGGTCAAAGAAAGTGCTGCAAGGAAACAAAATAGGCCCAAGGAAGTATTAAAAAAAATGAAATCACCAACAATCTTAGCCGGATATAAGGCAAAACGAAATGGGGTAATCTTGGGTATTATGAAGTTTTAAAAGATGCAACAAAGTTATGCACTGTTATGAAATAATGATGACAGAGATGAATCCAGAAAATACAAAAAACAAATGGGTAGTTCCTTTTGCATGAAAAATTAAAAAAAAAAAAGAGAGAGTCCAAGAAGGAAACCTGGAAACAGAGTCAGACTGGAAATACCGTGGCCTAAGGGCTGTGGGGGTTACCACTCACCTCCTCCAGGAGACAGCAGCAGAAGTAATATCCCTTTAAAGCAAAAGACACACACACAGCAACTAATCAAGACCCATAAATCCAATCACATATTCCCCAAGGTCAGTAACACACTGGATAGGAAAAATGAAAAGGACAATTGTAATGCTGTTTTTATTTAAAATTTTATTGAAACCCTCTTTCACCCGTTTACCGCTTCCTAAGTGAAAATGCATGTTGAAGTCTGAGCCTGATGGTATTATCTTCAAATTATTCCTTAAATACCTGAAAATATGATTTTTGAAACTTGGAAAAGTGAAGCTAGGACAAGGATCCATTTTACATGCCTGCTTCTTTGTTTATTCATGAGCAGAGCTAGACTAAGAAACCTTTCAATGAGAAGGAGAGCATGTATGCAGGAGTATAACTCTTTATTCTGAATTCTACCCTCACTGGCCCCATGAAAGGTAAGGAACACTTTAGATAGGGTGGGGAAGGGATTTTGGAAAACTTGTGATAAAGAGGAGTAAATTCTTCCTAAACTTGGCAAAACCTAACAGGTTACCCACACAGTCTGTGTCTTAAGTTAATGCACTTATGTAACTAGCATCAGAGTCTCCTTCAAGTGCCCTGTATATGTCATCAGTTTTCTCTTTCAAAGATTTCTCTTCTGTATCCTACTATATAGTTAGCAAGGCCAGCTTTCCTTGCCTATGTCTATGACGAATTAGCTAGAATAATCTAGGGTTTTTGAATGCCATCTCTTATCTATATCTCATTGGAGGTGTCTGCATGTAATAAATGCCTTAAAACCCTTTAACGTGTTTTTAAAATCTACTTTTAGAGCAAGTCCTATGCATGTGAATGACCATGAATAGTTCTTCATATATTCAAGCTACTAATGTTTAAAGTATTACATAAATTTAGAAAATATTATCTAAAGGTATTTCCCATTAAATAAATCTAGAATATACTTAGTTCAAATATTTAGAAAGATTTAATTACTGTTACTCATAACTACTCTGCTGTGAATTTGAGTATCAAAATATAACTTTGCTTAGTTATTCAGTGGTTGATAGCTGTCCACCCTCTGCAGAAGTGTATCTGAATATCCAGGGGAATAATACCTGAAAAAGAAAATACTCCATTAAACACTTGTGAAATGATCAACACAGCAGGCACATAAGATGCAGTATAGGGGATTGATCTGAAATAATCCTGTGAGTGAAATCTCAAATACACTCTGAATAATTATGCTCCAGAAACGCTTTGTGCATAAAGTTAGAGGCTATCCAGGAAGAGAATACAAATTCATAAAAGTGTGCTAGAGAAGTAGCAAAACATTTAAGGGATATAAATGTAAGGGCAAATGGGAACATTTTCCAAACAAGAATCTTCAATCCAGTGACAATATTTTATTACAGAGACTTCATTTTAATCATATCAAGTGGCTAATGTTGCTTTAAGGATCATAGCTAATAGATTTTTTTCATAAGTTAGACTACACAGTCTATTGTTACTAATCAACTTCTGCATTCCAACTGCCTTAGAGATCATTCTCAGCATGGGTTTTAATCAGATCTGGTCACCTAGGAAAACAAAAATTTCTGGGAGTATAATTCATATTGAAAAACTATTTAATAAAATATAATTTCAAAAAAACTATTTACCAATACTTGTATCACACAAACCTATGAAATTAATCATTTTTACTATTAATAGTTCTTGGGCATCTATATACTATACATTTACATTCATAAATTGAACATTTTATACAAGATTTAGTATAAAGTATTAAATATGTGGATCAATCAATTGTGAGATGCTTAATATGTCATGGAAATAATTTACATGCAGATAAATGAATGTCAAATAAAATTAAGCAGGCATTCTAGAATAATTTTTAAAAATTTATAAAGTATAATTCAAAAATTCTCAAATCACTCAAAATGATTAAGCTTCTGAAGGCATTTTCTCCAGATAAAACCTAATATTAGAGACTTGCTTTGCCTTTTGTTAGTTATCTTTATCTATGCCCAGATGCTTGACCTAAAAACTCGTAATTTATATTACACTAAAATTCCTTCCACAATTTATCAAGTTAAGGTGGACCAAAAAAAAATACAGCTGTATTTTCTTAGTAGTGTGCTTATAGGCATACATAAACAGATACTTATGTACACACCCAAAAAGCTACCTGAAAGAATGTTTCTCCTCTAACAGTCTCTTACTCTTGAAAAAATTGTCTTTCAACAGTGGGTTTCTTCGAAGTATTCTTACACTGAGAAATTCACAACTGTTTCTTCTCTTAGTCAAAAATTTTAAAGCAGACTTTACCTTCCTAGGCCTTCAAATGTATCAGACACCAGATAATATGAATTCGAGAGGTAGATTTTTAAATATCTTTAAAATTTTAACATTTTAATTTAAATATTAATTTTATATTTTAATGTGATAAATATTTAATTTACCATACTAATACATTAATATTTTACATATTTCATAATATAGTATTCTTAGTATTGATATAATGATGTTATCATTGATATTAGATTAATAATAATTGTTATTACCATGTTAAATATGGGAGACACCAACCACATGTAGACTGAATGGGAGCCACCAGCTACTGAGGACTAGAAAAATGGTTAGTATGGGCCGGGCACAGTGGCTCACACCTGTAGTCCCAGCACTTTGGGAGGCTGAGGAGGGTGGAACACCTGAGGTCAGGAGTTCGAGACCAGCCTGACCAACATGGCGAAACCCCGTCTGTGCTAAAAATACAAAATTAGCTGGGAATGGTGGTGCACGCCTGTAATCCCAGCTACTTGGGAAGCTGAGGCAGAATTGCTTGAACCCTGGAGGTGGCAGTTGCAGTGAGCCGAGATCGCGCCATTGCACTCTAGTCTGGGCAACAAGAGTGAAACTCCATCTCAAAAATATAAATTAATTTAAAAAAAAAAGGCTAGTATGTCTGTATTTGGATTATATAAAATTTGCAGTTGAAAAAATAGATTCACAAGTTGTTCCAAACATATCTAAAATTTTTCCAATAACTGAATCAAGTGTCGGTTTTTAAATTTTAAATTCAGTATTAAAAATTCAGTTTAATAGACATACTAGCCATTTTTCTAGTCCTCAGTAGCCACATGTAGCCCTTTGGCTAAGCATTTTCTCATTTAATTCTAACTATATGAAATAGGTAATTATCTTTAATCACCTTGTACAGATGCGGAAACTGTGGCTAAAAGGGTTAACTATTATCTTCAAGGTAATAGTTAGTTATAGTAAGTAGTTATAACTGAGAGAGGAATTAAGGTCTGTTTGACACCTAAGCCTGAGCTCTTAGCTTACTCCTTTGGAAAGAAAATAAGCCTCTAGATAAGACCAGGAAATTCCTTCCCTCTGGCCAGCAAACACGGCTATCCCAACTTACCTCTAAATGGCCTTTAAGAATGTAAGCAAATTGACCTTATCCTAGACCCACAGAGAATTGGGGTTATTATTATATTGTTATGATACCAGAAATATGCTGAATGGCAGACTGTGTCCATATCTCCCCCCCCGAAATTAGATGTTGCCCCAAAGCTGCTTCCCCACCCCAGCTGAGGCAGAAATTTTGAAGAAAAATGAGTTCAAAAACACCTTATGGCTGTGGAGTGAGCCAGGCCCAGAACTTAGGTCTTCTAATGTCTAGTCCAGACCCCTTTCCTCTCATTTACCTACCTTTCTTTATTAAAACAATTTAAAGATTACTAAATCAGAAGGCAATATGAAACAAATGTTTAGGTTAGTAACAGATGAATGTACCAGTTGATAAACTGTCTTACAAAGGATAATTAATTCTAAAATAGTTGTCACCAAGTGATTCTTGAGAATTACGTAATTGTAAAAATAAAACTATTTTGAGATTATATTTGTCTATTTTTATAGAAGGACAACATTTCCAAGATGTCTATAAAATACCATTTTATAGAACCTAATGTTTTAAGACATAACTGAGGTTTTCCTACTTGCCCTGTGTGGGTAAAATATATATATATCAGAAATTTGAAAATATTAGTTAGGTAACCAAAATTCTTTATGATAATTAGCCAATTTTAAAAATAAAATCTCAGCCCACAGAATTGGAGCAGTTAAAAATTTACAATAGTATTCTGACAAGGCACTAGATTAATTTCTAATGTGATGGAGTTGGCTGTTTTTCCTGGTGCTCAATTAAAATATGCCTTCAAAAATGTGGGAAAAAGACTACTCTTCAACAAAGCACCTTACCATTGGTTGATTCTAATAGGTCATTCATTCTGGGGACACTTTAGTTTTTTTTGGTTTTTTTTTTCCGCATCTTTCTATAACTTTGTTCGTGACAAAATTGCATTGAAAGTTACCTTAAACTTATATAAAATACCATTCTTCCTGAAGGGACATATATTCCATGTATACAAATTAATTTTATTTTCTTCATAAAAGATTTTAATATTTCCTTCATTTAATGGTTTTACACATTTTATGTTACACAAACTTTTAAAGTACACATTTGTGGCCAGGTATGGTATGGTGGCTCACACCTATAATCCCAGCACTTTGGGAGACCAAGGTGGGTGGATCACAAGGTCAAAAGAACTAGACCATCCTGGCCAACATAGTGGAACCCTGTCTCTACTAAAACTACAAAAAATTAGCTGGGAGTGGTGGCACACACCTGTAGTCCCAGCTACTTGGGAGGCTGAGGCAGGAGAATAGCTTGAACCCAGGAGGCGGAGATCTCAGTGAGCCAAGATCATGCTACTGCACTCCGGTTTGGAGACAGAGCCAAACTCCATCTCAAAAAAATAAATAAAAATAAATTTGTATATGTAGACAAATTATACATGTCATGATATATCACTGCTTTAATGTATCATATATATTAATATTTCAAAACTGACTTATTGGAACTCTTTTGGTCAAGGAGTTCTCATAAACTTCCTAAAAGTGCACAAACTTGCAACTCTGGAAAGAATTTACTGGGTAAAAATATGTGGATAGAAAACAAATGTTAATCTTAAAATTGCTTTTGTGCTTTTAAAATTAATGTTACCATATGTATTAAACACTATTGATATTAAATAGGAAGAATTAACAGACATGTTGCAACTTACGTAAGTATATGTTACAGCATGTAAGTTTTAAAAATTAGAATTTATATTTTCCAACATTAATCAAAGAAAATAAGAAATAAATGTAGGATTAGAAAACATAGATAAATATGTCTTTATCCTGCATGCCTTGGGGGCATTTTTAAAGATTCAGTTGTTTAAATCATTCTATCTTTTTTTGGTAGCTTTGCTTTTATTTATTTTGAGTTTAGTGGAATAGTTCTCCTTTAGGTTTACAAGGACTGAGGCTTAGGCTGAATGCTCTGCAAATCAACTTCATTTAAAAATGAATCTTTTTATTAATCTTGAAAATAGCATCTTGCTATATTACTCTGAAGTACCTGTATATCATAAACATTATTTTGGGGTTTTTTTGCATTTAGATAGTAACTTTTTTTTGTTACTCAACATCTGTTTAATATGCAGTTAACTATGAAAATCAGAATCTATAGGCCTTTTATAATCAGGTATTCACAATTTAAAAACTGGTTACTTTGAACTCTATATTTGGGTACTCTTTAGTAAAGCATGTGTTAAATTAGCACAAAAATGTCTTCGATGACATTCTAGTTTGAATTGGAAATGTGTGTGTCTGTCAGATCATTAATTAATTTGGCAGGGGGAAGAGATCAAGAGAGGAATAAAGGTACATATTGGCCTCACATCGTATTTCAAAGTCCACATTTTGACACAATGGATATAGAACCTAGATTTGAAGACAGAAAAACTATATTCTAATATTGAACGTTTCAAAGTCCATTTTCCCTACCTCACTATTTCCTCTGGGTAACAATTGTTAATACTATTGATGTATTCTTGAAGGAGAGAACCAGGTTCTGCTTTTATCTCTTGAATTTTTTTAAGGCCACCACTTGTTACGAAAAGTCGTCGAGCTTTGCTATCATGCGGCAGTACCTTGCAAAGTGAAGCACATAAAATGTCAGCTTTTCTTTTCCAAGTTAGATTATTACTATTGAGAAGCAATAATGTATGTAAGAAAATGTAAAGGAGAATTTATACCCAATACACCTATAACATAATGAGCCAAATCTGCTGCTGATTTGAAGTGAAATGTGCTCTTTTTAGAATGTGTTAATTTTTAGGCTAAAGAAATGAAATAAAGGCAATGAACATGGGCAAAGGCAACGGAGATCCACTCACAGATGTAAAATACAAAGCTTACACCATTAAAGGTCTCTCTGCTCCCTGAGAATTTAAAGGCAAGCTCCTTAACAAGGCACAAAGGGTCCTCTGGGACCCAGCTCCTAAATACCTCTCCAGCCACCACTACTCTCCATCCTAAATATTGTTTCAGTAACATCACAGCATGCATGCTGTGCCATCTCTTGCCTTTGCCCATGCTGTTACCTCTTCCTAAAATGGCTTTCCACACTCCACAAACCTCTCCCGTTATGCTTGGTTAGCTCTTAGTCATCTTTTAAGATTTAGCTCATGTCACCTCCTTTAAGAATCCTTCTCTGGAAGCCCCTATCCCCTTATCCCAGGATGAGTTGAGTCCTTCTCTTCTGTCAGCATTCTGTCAAACCACCATCCGTGTGCTTACAACATAATACCTAAATACCACACAATATTTTAATTTTAATTTTTAATTATGCATTATATGTCTGTCACAATGTCACTGAAGGCAGAAACTATACTTGACTTCATTCATTCATTTCCCTCTAGCCTGGTACCTAACAGAGGTTTGACAAATGTTTAACAAATGAATAAATATACTAAAGTGTAGGCAGAGAAAGGAGACTGAAATGTTAGAGAGACAGAAGACCAGAAATGTAAGGAATCAATAAATCCAAGAGAAGGTTTCTTAAAGCAACCAATGAAAACTAAAAAACAAGTCATCACTGGATCTGACAGTGAAGAAAGGTGCTGAAGACTTGAGTAAAGGCAGCTGTGTGTGGAGGGGAAGTTGAGGAAGCCAGGTTATCAGCAGCTGAGGAAAGTGTCCCAAGTAAGGAAGTCAAGACAAACTTTAAAGTTTCAGAAAGAGAAAACAGAGGTAATCAGTAGACCGAGGTAGGATAGAACTAAAGGCTAAAGATGTTGCAGGTTTTGATCTTAGGATCAAGGAGACTTGAGCACGTTTGCATGTTGACAGGGAAAAGCCAGTGGAAATGAAGAAATTTATTATGAGAGACAAAAAAAAAAAACAAAGACTGACCAGACTAGGAAGGTCCTAGGGAAGGGGTGGGCTCACAATGTGGTGCGCTCTTCCTTGGTCACTGCTACTATCCCTCTGACAGAAACACCCTTTTATCCCATCTTGTTCCTTCTGCAAGGAGACCAGCTCCTTTCACTTGTCCTTCCTCCATTGAAGCCCTATCTGAACATTTCAGACTACATTCACTCATTCCTTCTTTTAAAAAAGTTTATCTCCAACTCTAGTACATTGAAATGTTTTCTAATTGTTTTGTCTGCTCTCCTCAGCTACATTATAAAGTTCCCTGAAGAACAACTTAATCTTTTTTGTCTGTTCCCCAGTGCTCAGCAGAGAGCTGGGTACATGTAGGCATTTAATAAATAATTAAAACCACAAAAGGATCTTGCTAATTGAACAATAATATAAATCAACAGACAATAAAAGATTGCACTAGTATGTATTTATAAAAAACGTAATATTCCATAAATATATTGGTTTTACATATTTCGCTTGGCCTAGAGAATTTTCATTACTTCCTATCTCTGTCCCTAGCTACTTCAGTACCTTTTCACCTTCTACCTTGCTTTATCATCTCTTTTTAGTGCTTTGGTATCTTTCGATTAAGAAAATATTCCTGAAGGCACATTTATAAGTGTATATGATACAGGTACTGTATTTATCTTGGGGCTAACTTCCACACATCCCACTGGTTTTACGTATTTTGAACTCTTAATGTAGGTTAGTGTTTACTTTCATAGCTACTTCAATAAAACCAGAATATCTCACTCACTAGCCTAAAAGATTAAACTACAAAATGAAACTTTCAGAAATAATGTCAATTACCCAGTTCAAGAACAGATGACTCTGTCTGTAGATGATCTGCTCAGTCCTGATCTCTTATCACTCTTAGATGACCAAATTAGCTGGTCACTTTCTTAGCACCCAAAAGTACAAAAAAAAAAAAAAAGAAAGAAATTTACCAATTTCCCTTGTGGTAATTTAGTCTTTTCTCTGCATTATTTGGTTATTTAGTTGGTTTGTCAAGAGGGCATGCCATTGTATCTCCCACATCCCATATAACTAAGAGGGGGAGGTTATTTTCTTGGAAGGAGGAAGAAAGGACATAGGTGTTTGATACACAGAACTGTATCCTGCCTGGGTGAGTGGCTTCAGCAATGTGAAACTTCTACTTTCCTGTGGCTCTGGCACTTGAGGGCCAGTTGAACTGTTGAAGGTCATGAACAGAGTTGAGAGAACTGAAGGCTGTTAGCAGATTCTATCTTTCAGATGGAGACCTAAAACTAGACAAATTATTTGTAGGGACTACTTTAAAAGTTATAACAATACATAGTTTTTGTTCATTATTTGTAGAAACATAGTATATGAATAGTAATTTCTCATTTATATAACATTATAACTGACTATTCAAATGAATTTGCCACCCCCCATTCATTTTTTTAAAAAAATCTTTTAAATTAGCCTGACCCACTTGCACGTTTTATTTCTTAAATACAACTCTTTGGTTGTTTTTGTTCTTTTGAGTGTTTAATATGTGCCTGGGATTGAGCTAAATGCTTAACATACAATAATATCTCATTTACTCTTTACAATGACCCTATGAAATAAGTACTCTATTTACATTTTATGGGTAACCAAACTAAGGTTTAGAGAGGTCAATATTTTCTTAAAGAATTATAGAGCTGGTAAGTGGGAACTCGAGGTACTCCAGTTCAGAACCTGAGCTCATAACCACCATGGGCTACTACTTGCACAGACCCCATTTTCCTAAGCCAAATTCACTGAGCATAATTTACCCAGCTCTTGACAGCTTAGGGTCACCATCCTGACTATCAGTGTCTGTGGTAATAGAGTCATTCTCTTTTATCCTTTGCTATCGGTAATCAGCTCTGCTGGCTGTGCCCACTTCTAGCAGCTTGACCTTTCTACCTTACTACCATTTACTATCATTTAATCTGCAACAATCTAAGAAATATGACAGCTACATTTGTTAAAATTGTTCATAAAATAAGTCAATATGCTCCAAATGACTGTCTGAGAAAATCTCCAGTAAAGCACATGAACTTTGCGAAAGATGTTTCAGTGGCTCAGAAACCTTTTTCCTTTTCTCTTTATGATCTTTGCAGTATTCCCAGGTGAGTGAGATGAAAGACACTAGAAAGATTACTAAAAGTCATTTATCAATATAAATTATCTATATTATGAGATTTTTACTTTCTGGGAACAGTTAAAAAGACAGTAGAGGCTTTGAGGAAAATGTGAGGATGAAGAAAGTGTTTTATTTACATGTGAATTTTGTTAAGGTAACTTTCCTGTCCATACAGATTGGTGAGAGTTAAGCAGTAAAACCATGACCCTGTCTTACAGAAAAAGCTACTGACCCAACAGAAAAAATAAAAATAAGTTAACAAATCATTTTGATTTTCTTCCTCCCCTTAGAGGCTGCCATTTCTTACCTTACTGAACTGTCCAACCACGTGCTTCAGAATATTGGGAGGAGCATCATATAGAAATGGTTCAAGGGCTGGTAAGTAAGTGCATTTTTGCAGGATACTCTTTATGGCTTTTTTACTCTTGAAATACAAAGCAGATGTATATATAAGTAAGTAATCAATGAAACCTCGGCAAGAATTCAAATCTCACATTACAGGAATTTGAAAATAAAATCAATTTCCTGGTCTAAGCTGCAGTTGTTTCATTTTTTAAAATTATTGTCAAAAAAAAAAAAAACAAAACTCCTGCTTTGATTGGTTTTATCATAGAATATCCTACAAGTTGTCTTTGTGTTCAGCCTTAAAATGTAAAGTGTATTACTGAGCTCTTAAAATACCTAGAAGAAAATTAAAATTATAAAGCACAAAGTTACAGACTATAAATTAATATATACTATATTAGAGTAAAAATTTGTATACAGGAAACTGAGATAACTAATACATCCCATTTCTACTTATCAACAAATACAATAAAATAATTTAGTTTTTTGAAGAATGTCATTATCAGGCTTTCTATATTCTCCATGATTTCATGGCTTATACATAGGCAGTCAAAATGGCTACAGGGTGCATTATTCAATGAGCATTTGCAGAGGTGCTGCTATAGCTCCTGGGTAGACATTTCCCCCTTCACAGAAGCAAAACAGATAGGATCTACTCAACTGCAGAGAAAAGATCTCCTAAACAGTAGGGAGTGTATCACCCACAAGCAGAAGAATACGTACCATATGTACCATTTCTACCCCCTCCTGCACTCCATATTTCAAGGTGACATCATGTGGTGCTGACCCTTGCCACAAGTGGAGAAGGGCCCTGATGGGGCTGCAGCACATCATGGCAGCCAGCCCTCAGGCCATGGCTAGTTGTGGTTCATTTTCTTTGTCTTAAAGGCTGTCCCCTTCAGTTGGAAAGCTTCACAATTGGGTTTGTCTCCAGCTATTTTCCACTAGAATTCCACATCTGCTTGACTGAGGTTTTGTGCTGCAGTGCTCCCTTATGGCTTTTCTCTTCACCTATTCTTTCTCTGAGGCCTTACCCAACCTGGTCTTCTGAGATCACCATATTGTTTTGCTATTATTGTGCAATGCTCTTGAAATGTCAAGGAGCATTGTGATTTTCACATCATGAACTTTATAATTGATGAATCGATTCAGCAAAACTTTATCACAGGTTTGTTATTAGTAAAGAATCTCTTGAATTTAAGGTTTCCTGGAGACCCAGGCTAAGCAGTCTTGCACAGCCTCTTATTGCTTGACACATTTATCCTCAAACACTGTTTTACAAATTAGATTAAATAAAACAAGGAATGTAAAATATGCAGCTCAGCTTTTTCCCACAAGTAGTATAATGTAAGTTAGAATTAAACTCTCAATTCCCAATATACTTGGGAACTATCTTAAATCATGGTAATCTTAGCAAGCTAATAAATTTAACTTCACTGTTATCAGTGAAAGTGTTCTTGAACAGTGTAGCAGAAATCACATACACTGTACAATAAAGACACCCTTATTCTAGTAGTTCTAAGTTGATGTATTGTTATTAATCAAGAACTGTAGAAAAGGGTCCAATGACACTAGAAATTCACTGAGCTTTACTATCTTTCATGTGGAAGAAATATAATCAGCTTATGATTACATTCTTCTAGATAGAAATGTATATCATAATTCATAATCAGCTGTATTATCCAGCATGATAGAAATCCTAGTTATTTAAGACTTTGTTTACATGTCTATTTGACAATGAAAAGGAATGAAGTACTGACACATGCAACAACATGAACAAACCTCACAAATGTTACCCTTAGTGAAAGATACCAGGCACAAAAGTTCACATACTGTATAATTTCATTTATATGGATTGTCCAGAAAAGTCAAATTTAGAAAGACAGAAAGTAGATTATAGTTGTCTGCAGCTGGCAGGTATAATTGAGACGAGGAAGAGGGAGTGACTACAAATGGGCATGAGGCTTCCTTCTGGGATGATGAAAATATTCTGAAATTTGATTGTGAAGATGGTTGCACAATTCTGTAAATTTACTAAAAATCATTTAATTGTGTACCTAAAATGAGTGAATTTATGGTATGTAAATTATATCTCAATAAAGTTGTTAAAAACACTTAAACTCAGCCGGGCACAGTGGCTCAGGCCTGGAATCCCAGCAATTTGGGAGGCCAAGGGAGGTGGATCACCTGAGGTCAGGAGTTCGAGACCAGCCTGGCCAACATGGTGAAACCCTGTCTCTACTAAAAATACAAAAATTAGCCTGGTATGGTGGTGGGTGCCTATAGTCCCAGCTACTCAGGAGGCTGAGGCACAAGAATCACTTGAACCTGGGAGGTGGAGGTTGCAGTAAGCTGAGATTGCACCAGTGCACTCCAGCCTGGGCAACACAGTGAGACCCTGTCTCAAAAAAGAAAATACAATTGATTTTTGTATATTGATCTTGTATCCCATGACTTTGTTGAACTCTTACTAGTTCTATGATTTGTGTGTGTGTGTGTGCACACGCATGTGTGGGTGTCTGTGTGTGTGAATTCCTTAGGATTTTCTACATACAAGATCATGTCACATGTTGGTTTTAAGATTCGTTACCTTCTAGAAGATATGCATTATGATTGGTTGTTTATGGCTGTGAGCAAAATAAAATAGCTCTTACAACTCCATACTATGAATTGTACAGAAATTTTATGGGGCCAAAAAAACTCCCAGCCAGGCGCGGTGGCTCACGTCTATTCCCAGCACTTTGGGAGGCCGAGGCGGGTGGATCACGAGGTCAGGAGATGGAGACCATCCTGGCTGACGTGGTGAAACCCCGTCTCTACTAAAAACACAAAAAATTAGCCGGGTGTGGTGGCGGGCACCTGTAGTCCCAGCTACTCAGGAGGCTGAGGCAGAAGAATGGTGTGAACCCAGGAGGCAGAGGTTTCAGTGAGCCAAGATTGCGCCACTGCACTCCAGCCTGGGTGACAGAGGGAGACTCTGTCTCAAAAACAAAAACAACAACAACAACAAAAACCTCTTCTATTTACCTAACTCAGTAAATCAAGTAATATCTTACCTTGGACTAATGAATAACAGATTATACATTTTGCTAATTGTCACTGCATTTAGTAGTTAAAGGACACCTATGTCCTTTCTTCCTCCTTCCAAGAAAATAACCTCCCCCTCTTAGTTATATGGGATGTGGGAGATATAATGGCATGCCCTCTTGACAAACCAACTATATAACCAAATAATGCAGAGAAAAGACTAAATTACCGCAAGGGAAATTGGTAAATTTCTTTCTTTTTTTTTTTTTTTGTACTTTTGGGTGCTAAGAAAGTGACCAGCTTATTTGGTCATCTAAGAGTGATAAGAGATCAGGACTGAGCAGATCATCTACAGACAGAGTCATCTGTTCTTGAACTGGGTTTAGACACAGTATATGATGATGTCAGAGAAGGAATCTTGAGCTATCTATTGAGGGCATTCTGAGGGTTTGAGCCTGGTTTCCTTATTAACTAGCATAGCATCTACAGTTCTAAATTCATTCATTTTTCTGTCATTTCTAAAAACTGACTGTATCCTCCCTGATTCAGGCTATTGGAAAAACCACAGTAAATAACAACACTATTTTTTACCTCTTAACACTATGCATAAAAATAGCAATTAACAAAATAAAATTGATAATACTATGGGAAACCAACACAATTTCAACTGCTTTTCACTGAAAAGTAGAAGAATACCAAAAATTACTCATTGTTGCTTTCCTTAATGGATTATTGGTGTGGCTTGCTCCCAGTGTTAGAGAGTAAACCTTATCAATGGTGTGGCCTGCTATCAGTGGTGGGGCCTGGTGGGTGGTGATTGGATCATGGGGGTGGCTTCTGATGCTTTAGCACCCTCCCCCTAGTGCTGTCTCATGGTAGAGTTTGTATTAGTCTTTTTTCATGCAGCTGATAAAGACATACACGACATGGGGAAGAAAAAGAGGTTTAACTGGAGTTACAGTTCCACATGGCTGGGGAGGCCTCAGAATCATGGCAGGAGACAAAAGGCACTTCTTACATGGCAGCGGCAAGAGAATGAGAAAGATGCAACGGTGGAAACCCCTGATAAAACCATCAGATATCATGAGATTTAATCCCTACCACAAGAACAGTATGGGGGAAACCATCCCCATGATTCAAATTATCTCCCACCAGGTCCCTCCCACAACACATGGGAATTATGGGAGTACAATTCAAAATGAGATTTGGGTGGGGACACAGAGCCAAACCACATCAGAGTTCTCATGAGATCTGCTTGTTTAAAAGTGTGTAGCACCTCCACCTTCACTCCCTCTCTCCTGCTCCGTGATGTGAAGACATTCTTATTTCCCCTTTGCCTTCTTCCATGATTGTAAGTTTCATGAAGCCTCCCAGCCATGCTTCCTCTACAATATACAGAACTGTGAGTCAATTAAACTTCTTTTCTTCATCAATTACGCAGTCTCAGGTAGTTATTTATAGCAGTGTGAGAACAGGCTAATACAATTATCTTGAAAAACTGCTTAAAAATTTTTAAAAAATCTTTTCAGAAAGTTATTTTTATTCTGAAAGCATTGTGGTCCAAAGAGTAACAGCTATTAAAATGAAGAGGAACATAGGAGTAAATCTTTATGACTTTTGGTTAGACAAAGCCTTCTTAGATACAACACAAAAAGCACATGCAACGACAACAAAAATCAATCAATTGAATTTAATTAAAATTTAAAACTTTTGTGCTGCAGACAATATCATCAAGAAAATAAGACAACCCATAGGATGTGAGAAAATACTTGTAAATCATACATCTGATAAGATCTTGCATCCAGAATATATAAAAAACTCTTATAACTCAATAATAAAAAGATAAATAACCCAGTTTAAAATGAGCAAAGGTTCTGAATAGACATCTCTCTAAAGAAGATGTATGAACAGCCAATAAGTATATGAAAAGATTTTCAACATCATTAGCCATTCGACAAATGCAAATCAAAACCACAATGAGATACCAGTTCAAACCCACTAGGATGGCTACCATCAAAAATAAAGATAATAACAAGAGCTGGCAAAGATGTACTACCTTGCTGGTAGTACATTGGAAAACAGTTGGGCAAGTTTCTCCAGATGTTAAACAGAGTTATCCATTGACCCAGCAATTTCATCCCTGGGTAAATACCCAAGAGAAATGAAAACACACATCCACATGAAAACTTGTTACAATAATGTTCATAACAGTGTTATTCATAATAGTCAAGAGTAGAAATAATCCAACATCCATCAGCTGGTAAATGGAGAAACAAAATGTGACATATTAATACAATAGAATATTGTATTGGCAATGGAAAGGAACAAAATACTGATATATGCCACAACATGGAAGAACTGTGAAACTTCAACTAAGTAGTAAAGAAGCCAGGCACATGGCTAGGTGTGGTGGCTCACACCTCTTATCCCAGTGCTTTGGGAGGCCAAGGGAGGGACTGCTTGAGGCCAGGAGTTTAAGACCAGCCTGGGCAACACAGTGAGACCCTGTCTCTCCAAAAAAGAAAAAATTAATTAGCCAGATGTGGCAGTACACACTTGTAGTCTTAGCTAGTTGGGGGCCTAAGGCAGGAGGATCACTTGGGCCCAGGAGTTCAAGGCTGCAATGAGTTATGATTATGCCACTGCACTCCAGTCTGCAACAGAAAGAAACCCTATCTCTAAAAAGGTTATATATGTTGTATGACTCCATTAAATGACATGTCCAAAAGAGGAAAATTCATAGAGACAGTAAATTGATGGTTGTCTGGGGCTAGGCAGAGGGGATACAGAATCACAGCTAATGTGTAGCATTTCTTTTGTGGGGAATAAAAATATTCTAAAATTAGATAGTGGTGATGGTTTCACAATTCTGTAAATATACCCAAAACCATTAAATGGTACACTTTAAATGGATAAAGGTATGGCATGTGAACTATAGCTCAATAAAGCTGCTAAAAAATGAAGGAGGAACAACTATTACCATAGGAACACAATAATTAAATAATTATCTTAAACATAGTTTTATAACTAGAAAGAGCTGATTCAATGACAAATTTCAATATGATGCCTCTAAATCCAAACAAATAAAGATATATTTGAGGCCGGGCGCGGTGGCTCAAGCCTGTAATCCCAGCACTTTGGGAGGCCGAGAGGGGCGGATCACGAGGTCAGGAGATCGAGACCATCCTGGCTAACATGGTGAAACCCCGTCTCTACTAAAAAAATACAAAAAATTAGCCGGGCGTGGTGGCGGTGCCTGTAGTCCCAGCTACTCCAGAGGCTGAGCCAGGAGAATGGCGTAAACCCGGGAGGCGGAGCTTGCAGTGAGCCGAGATCGTGCCACTGCACTCCAGCCTGGGTGACAGAGCCAGACTCCGTCTCAAAAAAAAAAAAAAGATACATTTGAATCAAAATTTTCAAAACATGTAGATAAGCTTATTAGAAAAAAAATTCTTCTCCATTTTTATTAAGAGATTTGGAATAACATGGGAGCAAATAGTAAGAAAATCTATAGAATGTGAGAAATCATACATTTTATAAGAACTTGTACCCAGAATATACAAAGAACTCTTACAATTCAATAATAAAAAGATAAGTAACCCAATTTAAAATGAGCAAAGAGTCTGAATAGTTATTTCTCCAAAGAAAACATAAGAGAAATTCCAAAAGACTGCTCATTGGTTCTCCTGCATGGAAACCAATTAGAGAATGCTTACAGAAGCTGACATGCCTTTGGGACAAAATGAACTTCAACATGGGCTTATAATTTGAAAGCTGCCATAGAGTAACAAATGAGAAATACCATTAGACAGTTCTTGACACTCTTGGATACACTTTTCCCTACTGAGATGGTGTCAAATTGAACAGGCTTGAATGGATGTTTATTCTACACCCTTTAAAATAACAGCTGATATAATTCAAGAGATGGTGGGGAAAGAAAAAAGAATGATCAAATCTCTACAATAATAAAATATTTGGATGGGCCTGAAGCCTTTAAAAGATTATTGATGGAATAATGATTGGTAACTTTTTAACTTACTATTAAGTGTATTTCCTGAAAGTAATACTGTACTAAATATAGGCAGAAGGAAGTTAATTTCTATTAGTTAACCTAAAAATACCACTTGTTAAACAAAATGATATTTACCTTACTTCAAAAAGTGAAGTTTTCAAATTTATTTTTCTCCAGTGATATGCATACAACATAGTATCATAATAATTTATTAAAAAGCAAGTTATATATGGTAGTAGTATATAAAAAGTACATACTCTCACCTAAGGGACTATTTGCAAGGGCTTCTCAAGCTGAAATTACTATTGAGTCCACTATTAATGATTAATGCTCTAGCTCATATATCCCTTTACTTTATTTCCAAAACTTAAGAGGAAACACAGGAGAGTGGCAGGAGAGGACGGAAGAGGAGAAGGAGAGGAAGAGGAGAGAAACGACAATGACAATGGGTTAAAGAAATACGAAGCCAAAAGAGGTCTATATATGTAGGCTAACATTATATACACATATACATGTATATCAGCTGTGCTTGGACAACTCAAAGCTGGGAATAGAGTTTTGGTTTCTCACCAGAAAGTTAAAGAGATCTGCTAAACTAGAAAAGACTTTATATTGTCAATCTTTCTCTCTTTACCAAGCATTGCCAAAGAATACACATGTGAGAGACATAGGAGGGAAGTTCTAAATCTATTAAATTATTGTTGTTCTAGAAAGCCTTATAAAAACTGAGAAAAAAATGTTAAATCTTAGAAACCAATTTCCCTCAAGGAATTAGTAGAGAAATAATATGCAAACATGACCAAATATACATAAATTTGCTTTTATAAAATTTACAAGTCAAATAGATAATTTGCTATACATAACTTTCAGAGTCCCTTAAGTGTATAGTTCAAGTAAACTTCCCATCTCATTATGCCATCTAAAGTTTCACCAAATTGTTTTCCTATTTGTTAGTTTACTGTTTTAATTAAAATGTAAATGTAATTTAATTTACTGTTAAATTATTGTCTTTTCTGTGAACTTCCCTCAATCCAAGTCAATTTTACAAGCTGCTTTCAAAAACGTACATGTTTTCCTAATAGGAACTATGCCGGAAAACATTTTATTTCTTTTTTTTAAATTCTAAAATCATTAAACAATCCATCCTTCTTCATATTCATGTTTTGTGAATAATTTTATTAGTTAGTAATATTTCAGAAAATCTGCCTTTTAAAATGCATGATTTAAAAATATTTAATTTAGTGAGTCTTACAGACAATTTTTTAAAGAAACAAATACAAGACATATAATTAAAAGGTCAGGTGGCCTTGGAATTAAAGAGGCAAATTACGGGTTCAAAGATACCTGCTGACTAGTTATATGATACATTTGAAAGGTACCTTAAATTCTTTTGGATTCTACTTTTAAAAGCAAAATGAACTAGAGGTCTCTCTTGCAAATTCAAACTAAAAACTTCTATTATTCTTCAATTTCTACTTCATAAGTCAAAAGGAATGTAGAATGCAATAACCATTCATTTTACAAACAACTTTGCACCCATAGAGAACTTTCTCTAAAATATATCACTGAGTTTTAGAGACAGGGTAACTCATTTTCAAAGAAGAGTGAAGTCAATTCTGATAAATTTGTATTTCTTGACTCATAAAACAATATTGTCCATGATGAAAACAAAGAGATTTTAAATGACATACTTTTTAAATGAGCCAAAATCTTCATAAAACAGAATTAAGCACTTACTTTTACTTGGAGATCCTCAGAACTTTCTGTTGACATGTACAAAGAAAGCAGAACTGGCAAAGTATTTGTGACTGCAACAGCCCGTGCGTGTTCAGGAGTGTGTCTTCCAATCTGTCCTAAGGCCCAAGCAGCTGCAGCCTTAATATGATCTTCTGGTTCTTCTGACAAGCAGACTGACAACTGGGGTACACCCTGCAGCGTGGATCAAAAGAGCAAGTGTTATGAATCTAGAGCAGGATTAAAGAGTCTTCCATGTCTCTCAAACATGAGAAGAAATCATTTCGGCCTTGATCCTTTTCTTCTTAAACGGTTCAATAAATGAGCACATCACAGGGGCTGTCATTTCTTAAGTCAATAAAATGACTAGAACTAAATTACCTTAATTATCTGTAACAATTCAACTAAACCAAGAATTTCTCTACTAGCTTTTATCCCCCAAATAGAGAGGTATTTAACCAAACAACAGATATTACAGACTAGGAAATACGCAAAGCCAGATTTTACTGTGGCAAACTAAAAATGTTTAGAATTTTAAAATCTTTTATTTTCCTTTGTTAAAAATTTAATTTAGAATCTTCAAAGAAATTCTTTTCACCAAATATAATAAACCTGATATAATAAGCCTGAGAATAAAATAAATCAGTAAGAATCCTATCTAAGTACCTTGTCAACGGAATATATTCACTAACACCTTTCCTGAAACAGTACATAAATAATTTTTCATCAATTATGGTCAACTTTTAAATTATAGTTCTTTCCACTTTAACATGATTGAATGTCAAAACAACAATGATTACTTTTGTTACACAGCACATGCTTACATTTTGCATCTTAGGCTTCAATTGTATCTAAATAATAAAAACAGAATTAACTAAAGAGCCTCAAATACATTACATTTTGTATACCCAAGGAACAATTTTAAAAAATCAAATTCTAATTCCAAATTCTGTATAGGTGTGATTTGCTGACTAATTTGAGATTATGGTAATCACCTTAAATTTAGTACCACAAAAAAAGATCACATGGTTGTGCTACCATAGCAAAGGCCAGAATCATCATATATACTTTTATTCTTCGCTTTTTAATTTGGTTATTAAGACCAATTTCCTGAAGAGATCAGCTATATTTCTTCACTGGCTTCTTTCCTACAACTAAAAATGTATGTCTGCAAATATTAAAGGTCAGACCTGTCTCCAGAATGAAGCAACTTTCCAGAAAGTCCACATGTCCAGGATGTAACAAGACTGAAGAAGCAGGAGGAAAAGGAGACAGTGCCTCTACTCCATCCCCAAAGCTCTGACTTTTTGGCCTCAGTTGTAATGAATAACAAATAAGATAAGGAATGAAAATTTGCTTTAAAATTACTATTTAAATGTAAGGTATTATTGCTAGTCTTTATAGTATCACACAGGAAAAGGAGAGAGTGCTACCATACTATGTGGCTTGCCTGAAACTGCTGGAGTTTCAGCAAGCAACACCTTGATCTCTATCTGAAAAACAAACCAGGTGGGAAAGGCCAGCAGTAACCTTAAACCAAAGAAGGGAAGAGCTTCCTGGTTAGTTTCAGGAAGACAAATGGGAAGCAATGGCAATTGCTTCTTCTTTCATCATTCTTCCCATGCACAAGCTTCATGACTATCCACAAAAGAACCAAGGATCAAAATCCTGGTAACATCCTTACCGTGACCCTTCAGAAAGCACCACCATTGCTCTAGTCACTATCACAGTCTGTGGTAATAGAAGAACAAAAGGAAAAGAGCAGGATAAAAGGGAGTAAAACGAAGAATTATCATGAAATAGGGAGAAAATAAAGATCTGAGGCTCCTTTTTATTCTGAGGATTAGTAAGGGATAAAAAAAAAATCCACATTTCTGTTTAACATACAGCAGCAGGTTTTCTATGCTGATAAGAAACCCACACCCCAGAGGATCACCACACACACTGTAAGCACACAGGCTTTGAAGCATTTGTCCAGAGATCAATATTTATTCATAAGCACACATCTCATAAGCACCTACTATGTGCCAGGGCTGCACTAGATGAGGGGTTCTCACAAAGTTGTGAATTGAGATAAAGCAAAATCCCTAGAGCAAGGAAACAAAAACACTGCTATCTGACACGTGCTCTGAATTGCCTAAATCTAAGAAGAGAAATAGTTCATAAAAGCTGAAGAAGAGAAAGTGGATAAAAAGGGATGTCCAAGCCATTGTCATCTCTCACTCAGGTGGCAGGAAATGGAGGGGTATATAGACCTCCCGGAATACTGAAAATGACTATTGGGCATGGCATTTACAAATAGGTGTTTCTAACCAAGGTAAGATTTACATGTTTGTAGATATGTACAATTAATCCTTCAAGACACAAATAATACTTAAATATAGATAATATTTAAATATTAATGCTCAAAAAAGTTGATATTCTGTTTATTCAGAAACACTGAGTAAAACTTTAAACTTCCCATAACCTTGCTAATAAAACTTGCTAATAAGCATTGAAACAATCAAAATTTTTTTCAGGTAATTTTTTTGCTCCAGTCAGTTATATCTTGTATTCTGTGGGAGAACATTAATCTGTGGTTCTCTCTTAGAATTTCTTACTGCAACTAGAGAAAAATGAAGCAAGAACAAACCTTAGAAATGATGACCGCCATTGCTAGGTTCTCAGAATGAGCTGCTACGTAACCAAGCATCATGATGCCAGGCAGCCGTGTGTTCCCTTTGCAGGACCCAATGCAGTCAATCACGGCAGCAACCCCTCCTGTGTTAACTACCAGCTGTGAAAGCTAAGAGATGGGAACAAGAGTTAGATCACCAGGACCCTACAGTGGTCTTTAAATACAGTTTAATATTGCCACACTCTATTTAGAACCTAAAAACAACTGGTGACATTGAATTATCCTTTAGTGAAATTATTATATTTATTAAAGAAACATACAAGTACACTAATCCTGCTAGTTCAGATGCACACGTACACTCACTGTGAGGAGCTTTATTCTGTGGTTCAATTTTTCATGCATCAGTGGCACAACTTTTATCCCAATTATAATGGATGTCAAAATTCCTCACCTAGACTTTAAGCCTAGGGCTAGTTCATAACTAACTACTGAAACCCCCAATCACAATGGGTGAGTATGAAGCAGATTAATCACTGAATGCTGAAAGACAATGTCAGACTTGAAATATTCTAACCTAATTATTTCCCCCTTGCTAGTAATGATTACTAGCTGAGTGCACTTTAATTTTGAAAAATCTCAATCAAATAAAGATGTTAGATGAAATAAAGAATGAGGACTTAAAGTTTAATGAAATAAAAATTGGTTAGTCAAAATATACACAGAAAAAAGATACTTCACAACCAACACAGGCTTGCTTTCTCTCTTTCTTTCCTATCTAGAGCAGCTACTGGAGTGGTGACAGTAGGCCAGGGGACCTTTGTGATTTCTCCCAACCTGGAGCTATAATAGTGTTCTCACTACTCCCAGCTGACATAAAATGGTAAGGATGGCAAAGTTCCATAGTCCTCACAATCTAGAAATGGAAAGTTTGAAATGACTAAAAACAGATTTCAAGCTCAAACTCAGCTAATATAACCCAGTGTTCTCAACTGGTGGCAATTTTGCTCCCTGAGGAACATATGGCAAAGTATGGAGACATTTTTTATTGTCACCACTTGTGGGGAAGGGTACTTTTGGCATCTAGTGGGCAGAGGCCAGGGATCCTGCTAAACATCCGTCCTACAATGTGCAGGACCAGCCCCCCACAACAAGGAACCACCCAGTCCAAAACATCAGTAGTGCAGAAGACGAGAAATCCCGACCCATCTACATCATGTGCCACTACCCCTAGGCCCTATAAACAAATTGATGTTTTATTTAAAAACCAAAACTATTACATATTATTGTGTCTTGAAGTTTCTTTTCACCTCGGGTGTATGTTTTGCAATCTCTCTAATTAAAGTAGAAGCATTTTTCTTCACGTATTCATCCTTGTCCTTCAGACAGGTAAGTACAACTGGAAAAATCTCTGCTTCAACAACCATTTCTGCCAGATCCACGGAATGTTTCGAAACCTGACTGAGAGCTGAAAGGATCTGATGCTGTGAAGCAAAAAAAAAAAAAAAAACACTATATAGCATCCACTAGAGAGTTCAGATTTAAACAGTTTTATATATATTCAAATTCTTTTATAAAAGGAAAAAAATGTACATGCCTAAACAACCTAAGATTTGTTAGTCTTGAGACATTCACATTCTAGTCTTATATCCAAGTTTTAAAAATTCCTAATTTCCAAATTAGTTCTCAATATTTTGAAACTCTATTACAGATGATTAAATAACATGACCTCTGGATGAATACCATTTCTTAATTATGCAATACTGAAATTGCTAATTTATGAGAAATGTGATCATTTAGTACAAAAATCATCAAGCAGAAAAATATCTTTGACATGATGCTGATACCATTTCAAAGAATGTTCCATTGCTTAGTTAACATTAACAATTTTAAAACATTATAGGATGTAACTATTAGAATATAAAAGTATAATTGGTGACTGTTAACTAAAAATCAGATTTTAGAAAGCTATAAAAAAGGCTAAGATAAATATGGCAATTTCCATAAGAAACAATATTATGGTGGAGGGTTAAAAAAATCTTTAGGTCTTTTCCAAACCAAAGATTTAATCATTATGTGATTCTGTATTTTAATTATTAATGTTAACACTGTTGTTACTTCTGATCTTGTACATAGTTTCCCCAATCACATTTTTGTTATCTAATCTTTACTATTATTTTCACATATTAAGAGACCAAATACATAATATATTCATATCTGTTTTCAATGATAATTTACTAATTATTTTTAGATGCAAAATATTCACGTGTACACATTTCCATTTTCTTACATTATAAAAAGGCTGATGTGTTTTTCAACCTTATTTTGAAATACCTTCAATTTAGCATCAGGGTTCAGGAGCATCTGGGCTAAGTAAGCAACAGCTCCTGCATCCACTACTGTCTGTGCTAACTCTGGAGAATGCTTTGCAATATCACTGAGGGCTGAAGCAGCAATCCTTTTCAAAGCAATTTCTGGTTCCTGGATACAGAATACTAAAAGAGGAACAGCTCCCGCATCCACCACAGCTTGTGACAGTTCTGTGGGTCCAAGAAAAGTAATTAAGTGAGTATGGGTGACTGACCCTTGTGCAAGCCATTTTTCACCCTGACAGATACAGCAAAGAAAAAAGGGGAGGGTGTACTTCACTCTCTCGACATCTGCATTTCAAATCAGGCTTCCTGGTTTCATAAACCATGTGGACCAATCCTGAGCTGAAAAGAATACAGGTCAATAGATGGACCTCCATTTACATGAACACATTTGAGGTAGATTAGGCTGAAATGGCTTGTTATTCTTTTTTTTTTTTTTTTAAGAGAGTAAGCAGATGTCAGCTGTTTAAGCTCTGACAATTCTGCACTTCTCAATAGACAAGCATTTTATGCATGGTTTACAATAACAGAGAAAATTTAAGTACCAAAAATTTACCAACCACACTAATTAGGCAATATTTTGTGCTATTTACGTGAGTAAACATTAACACGAATCTTGTGCCAATAATGTCAATTTTTAGATTCCTTTTATCTTGTAGTACTTTTAAAAGATTTTTAAAAACTTTCATACAAAATAGAAAGCTGCCTTTTCATTGTACATGTAAAAATACTTTAAAAAATGAGACCTACTACTAATCAATAAACTTTTGTATATAAATGTTAATGTTTAGATACAAGAATAAATTTATCTTACTCTTGTCAGAAATCAAGTACACATCTTTTGAATATACATGTTGATTTACTTGTATGTCCAAGAATAATAGCTTACAAAAATAGCACATTTTAAATTACAGATAATGGGAGACAGGCAAGCAGACCCATATAATATCATGGAAAAACTGCCTTTTGAGAAGCATAAAGCACCACATGCAGTTACAGATACTACTCACATTGTATTCACGGCCCCTCTTACTGAATCACAGACACCCATTTCTGGAATCTCTTCCTTTAAAAATATGTTCTTATTTTCCCAGATGTGTAGTGCTTTAGTTATATATAAATGTCTTAACTGTCAAGCTAAGAGCTCTATTTAGCATATCACTTAAAGTATTTAATTTGAAGATAATACAGTGTTTGATTTTTCAAAGTATTGGTAATATCACATCTTCTAAAAGAAAATGTTAGCAAATACAGGTTAGTGTCCAATATTTGCTTCCCTTGAATTATCATAATTATCTTAGAAGTCCCAATATTGTATAAACAGTTCCTTCATTCTTTCATTAAACAAGTATTAATGGAAGGCTATTAAGTGACAGGCTCATTCAACTCGGCACCAATGACACACTTCTGCAAATTAACACTACATTCATTGGCAAAGGTATGTTTCAATTTTTAAAATTTGGTGTAAAAGCTAGTATACTATGGGAAGTTCTTAAGTAATCTCAAGAACGAGAGGTAGATGAGAGGAATATGTTTTGTTTTGCTTTGTTTTTAAAAAAGAAGACAATAGCCAACAGACTGCAGTATCAATCTAGCAATAGAACAGGTTCCTCAGAAACAGCCTCTGGGATGCTACTGCAATAGACTGAAGACCATGAAGACAGTAGGTGACATAGGTGATCACTATTTCTCTTCCCACACCACACCCCCACACCCATCCAA
The DNA here is from genome assembly GCF_000951035.1 of Colobus angolensis palliatus. NCBI lineage: Eukaryota > Metazoa > Chordata > Mammalia > Primates > Cercopithecidae > Colobus > Colobus angolensis. The sequence continues at coordinate 4,265,421 of NW_012119932.1, forward strand.
AGGAAATGGGGAAAAAATATAAAATGTTATATTACATATAATTTCTAAATAAAATACTCATTTTCTGATAATTAACATTCTGCTTAAGAATTCAACTCAATCCAAATTATACAGGTGTCATGTAGTAATAATTTATATGTTCCTATTTAAGAACACCTGGAATATATATATAATGGGCTGAATATTTTGTTTTGATGTATTTTCACTTTTATATGCAGTTTCTAGGACTACAGAATATGTAGCAAACTACAACTGTTTAAAAGTACTATTAAAAACTCAACATGCTTTTTAAAAAACATCTATTATCTACCTTTATAATTCCCATTCATTTGACTTGCTCCTTGAGTAATTCTTGAGTGCAATATCTTCCTTCCTTAGAATAACATGTTAATAAAAAAGCAAATTCTGTTCTTCTAACTTGTTACCCAAGTTTTCTATTCTCTCCGGAGTAGCAATGTTAAATGTGGGAATGGCTGAGGATGGCAGTGGAAAAAGATTTGCCATGAAGGTAATGAAGTTTCCAAGGACCTAAAGTGGGCCTAGCAATTTTGTACTTGCAATTTCATATAGTTTACATCCCCAAATGTATATGGTTCTACTGCTCTTGAGTAGCACACTTTTTACTTAGAAGTATTGTTCTCCTAGCTTCAAACATATGTTAATATTAAATATCAGACAGTGAATGTATACACAAGTAAGAATACAATAGGCCTAAATAATGTAGACTCCACATATTACACATTCAACAGGCTATTTCACTCTGCCTCTGTCACTACTCTTTTTCCCATTATTGTTTCCTCTGGTGTTTCTATGCCAGCCACTGTTGGCGTCTACCCAATAGCCATCGTCAGCTAGGGCATAGGCTTGTGAGCAAATCCTAGACCTAAGCAGAAGTCAGCTGGAAGCAACTGTGAAAGCTCTGTAAAAACTGAGATACACAGCAGAAAATACCCTCTCTTCTTTGTTGGATATGGTCATGTCTGCAAATAACATGTGGAACTCCTACATCCATCTTGCAACTATAATGGAAGAAATCACCAATATGCTGAGGATGGCTGACTACAAAAATGAAAAGCATCCAGGTACTCCATGACACTGTTTAGCCCCAAAACCATCTTTGGAACTGCCCTTACTCTGAACTTTGTGTCATGTGAATTTTAAAAATGTCCTTATTGCTTAAGCCACTTGTAGTTTACATTCTACAACTTACAGCTAAAAACATCCTGATATAATTCCTTCCTCTCTTATGCTTGGTGTCTGTACATGGTTTTCTCTCCTCTTTCACTCACTGAGTGTTCGTTAAGTGCTTACTATGTGCTGCACACTTGGCTAGATCTTGCGGAAGGGGAATAAAAATATTGTTCTGTTCTAGAAAACCCTGCTCAGAGTGAATACATGAACAGGCCACTACAAGTATAGAACACAGCCAGGAATCAGGTCTGTGGAGTGTTCAGGGAAAATGTATACAAAAGTATCATTTCAAGAAGTGCTTCCAACCTTTCTTCCTTCTCCTCTTTTCTTTTTTTCTGTATTTTCTTTCTTCCTTCCTTCCTTCCTTCCTTCCTTCCTTCCCTCCCTCCTTCCCTCCTTCCTTCCTTCCCTTCCTTCCCTTCCCTCCCTTCCCTCTTCCCTCTCTTTCTTTCTCTCTTTCTTTCTTTCTCTCTCTCTC
>NW_012119932.1:4267139-4277593 GCF_000951035.1 Colobus angolensis palliatus
TCTTTCTTTCTTTTTCTTTCTTTCGCTGCAGTCTTGCTCTGTTGCCCAGGCTGGAATGCAGTGGTGTGATCTTGGCTCACTGCAACCTCCACTTCCTGGGTTCAAGAAATTCTCTGCCTCAGCCTCTCCAGTAGCTGGGATTACAGGCACCTGCCGCCATGCCCAGCTAATTTTTTGTATTTTTACTGGAGACAGGGTTTTGCCATCTTGGCCAGGCTGGTCTTGAACTCCTGACCTTGTGATCCACCCGCCTCGGTCTCCTAAAGTGCTGGGATTACAGGCTTGAGCCACTGTGCCCAGTTTTTTCTGTATTTTCTACTCGAAAAAAACCAGCAGCAAGCAAAACACATACAAAACTTCACACACCTAAAAATCACTTCCCATGGGAGAAACCTCATGAAGTTCATTTTAAACTCAAACATGGAAATGAGTTTTTAGATGTTCAATTGTCACACTTATGAAATCAAAGATTGATATGTACTGACTTAGATGCTCATAAAACGTCGACCAAAAAAAGCAGTGAGCCAAGAAATTTATCTTCAGTCCCTGAAAATATCATTGCCTCATTTCAAATTTTAAGTAAATCTTCAAAAAATTTTTATAATATATCTTCCATTATACAATAACATGTGACATATCCTATACCGTTACATAACAAACAAGATTAAAAAGTGGTTATAACTATGTCTAAAAATGCAAAGAGAAAAGGCTACATGTTATACCAACATGCTAACAGCATTAATACTGGGTTGATGGTACTATGGGTGGTATATTTTTTCTCTGTTTGCCAAATTTTCTTCAATGTGATTTTTTAAAAAATAAATATAAGCATGTTTCTCACCCATACATATAGCTACTGCTGGGCCTAACTATACTAGCATTATTATTACAAAGAAAAAACAAATATAAAATGTTTAGCTTATTTTTTAATATAGTTGAAAGTTTCTTATTTTAAAAGATGGTAGAATGTACGTCCTCTTTAATAAGGCACACCTAAATAACACACATCATACATATTACACATCCAACAGGCTAGTTCATCCTGCCTCTATCACTATTTTTTTAAATAAATTATATGAAAAGAGTGTATAATTCTTCTTCTTGAAAGAATTAATAGTATATACTAGAAATAATATTCATTTACTTTTTCACCCTTACCCTGCTGCCTTAATTCATACCCTTATTAAAGTTAAAATATTACATTTTTTAAACATTAGGGGTTATTTACTTTAACCTTTTTTATTTTTTATACATTACGTTCTAGGGTACATGTGCACAACGTGCAGGTTTGTTACATATGCATACACGTGCCATGTTGGTGTGCTGCACCCATTAACTGGTCATTTACATTAGGTATATCTCCTAATGCTATCCCTCCCCCCTCCCCCCTCCCCACAATGGGACCCAGTGTGTGATGTTCCCCTTCCTGTGTCCAAGTGTTCTCATTGTTCAATTCCCACCTATGAGTGAGAACATGTGGTATTTGGTTTTCTGTTCTTGCGATAGTTTGCTGAGAATGATGGTTTCCAGCTGTATCCATGTCCCTACAAAGGACATGAACTCATCCTTTTTTATGGCTGCATAGTAGTCCACGGTGTATATGTGCCACATTTTCTTAATCCAGTCTGTCACTGATGGAATTTGGGTTGATTCCAAGTCTTCGCTACTGTGAATAGTGTCGCAATAAACATATGTATGCATATGTTTTTATAGCAGCATGCCTTATAATCCTTTGGATATATCCCCAGTAATGGGATGGCTAGGTCAAATGGTATTTCTAGTTCTAGATCCTTGAGGAATCACCACACTGTTTTCCACAATGGTTGAACTAAACCTTTTTTGTTTTTTTACTGCAAACTGTCAGAGGAACCTATCCAATAGCACCTTCATTATTCACAAATAATAATTAAAGTTGTTTATTGCATATATGTAGACAAAAATGTACAGTCGCCAAACTTGATGACCAGTTGTTTTTAATAAAGGAATAACTAGTTTTATTTGGCTGAGGAATAGCTCATTTTGAGTGAAGAAACTGAGGCAGCCTCCTCTGTGGTACTGTGACAAGGGAGAGGGAAGTGTCATCTTTTCACACTTCTCTGCCTCTCTCTGTTTTTCCATAATTATTTCCAATAACATTTATGAGGGTTATGTGCATACAATTTTTTGATCCGTAATAACATATAAAAACTTACGGTGACAAGACTTTGCTTCTCACACAGTTGCATTTTCTTAAGAATTTCATTCTGTGCTGTTCTTGGAATCTGGGTTTTTGGTTTGTTTGTTTTCTTAAGAGCTAAGCTTGCAGTGATCTGTCAGTAACAGGCATGAGAAGTGTTACAATTTAAGTGGATCAAAATCTTCAACTTAGAATAATCAAAAACCTCAGTATGACTTTAGGTTTAAGTTTAAAACAAAGAGAGAACGTAAATTAAAAGGAGGACTTTTAAGATCAACAACATTCATAAGATTAGTACAATCTAAAGCTGCGTGAGTGGAACATTAGAAATGACTCCATGTTGACTGGAAGGGAAGAGAGCAGACAGGAATGTCCCTTAGCATAGCATAAGTATGGTTGTTACTAGGTAAATCAGACAAAAGCAATCTTGCTTTAACAGTGCCCCAGTGCCTTCAACCTCTCTCAATTATGTCATGGCTAGTTGTCTGTTTAGATCAGAAGTGGTCAATGCAAATGCCCACAGGGCCCGGGAAAATAACTATAATAAATAAATGAAGCCAGAGGATGCTTAAAAATAAAAATAAAAATAAGGTCAGGGAGCGGCAGAGCAGTAGTGAAGTGCAAAAGTCTAGGTACCATCTACAAGGGGCAGCAGTTTCTGAGTTTCAGCCCAGTGTTGCCTGTAGGAATATAGATATAGGCCTACTGTTGTCAGGCCTTTTTGTTTTGTTTTGTTTTTAGAACACTGTGTGAGACAACATAGTGCTGGCCACATAAAACACATCCCTCTGTGGGCCTACTGCAGCCTGAACCACCCCATTTTACAACCACAGGCTTAAATCTTACACCCTCTAAAACAGCCTGTGCAGGGCTTTCTGGGCATGGAAAGGTGATGTTCTTTCTACTTCTAATTTTTGGAGTCATGTTTGGGGTCACAGAGGAAAAACCACTATTGTGGTTACATATGAAAATTCAGAGAATTCTGAGAAATTAATAAAAACCTAAAAGTTGACTCATAAGAAAGGATTACTCTAAACATGATACTCGAATAATTTTTCAGCTCATAATGGAGATGTGAGACAGAATTTGAGCAAACAAGTGATCATGAGGACTCATAAAAAGAATTCAAAATGAAGAGGTTCTCCAAAAAGAAAAAAGAAAAAAATAAGTATCCAGCACACTAATTAAAAAACTCCTCTGGAACTCTAATCTCTTTAAACTTTATTGCTTTTTAATTTTTTTCAAACACTGCTTTTAACTGTTTCTAAGCCCTACAAAAGTTATATTTTGTTTCATTAAAAAATACAAGAAAGTTATAAATTAATCATTTATTTGCAGTTAGGTGGCCCTATTTATCAGTTTGAAGATGGGCTGGGTTTTGCCATAAAAATACACAGCTATATCACTTCAAAAGCTTTTTGAAATAAAGCAGGTTAAAAAAAAATCTACATTTTGCCTGGGTACAGTGACTCACGTCACTTTGGGATCCTATCACTTTGGGAACCTGAGGCAGGCAGATTGCTTGAAGCCAGGAGTTCAAAACCAGGTTGGGCAATAGCAAAACCCCATCTCTACAAAAAATACAAAAATTAGCCAGGCATGGTGGCAAGCACCTATAGTTCCAGCTATTTGGGAGGCTTGAATCCAGGAGGCAGAAGTTTCTGTGAGCCAAGATCATATCACTTCACTTCAGCCTGGGCAAAAGAGCAAGACCCTGTCTCGAAAAAAACAACAACAAAAAAAACCCTACATTTAAAATTGGCTGCCACTTACGGAGCATGCAGTGAGCTGAGATCCGGCCACCACACTCCAGCCTGGGTGACACAGCAAGACTCCGTCTCAAAAAAAAAAAAAAAAATTGGCTGCCACTTATATGATATTAATGTTATGTTAATAATAATTCCTCATCCCATTCAACCAAATTTTTCATGATTGGGTGAAATTATAATAACAAATATGTTGCTGCAGTTACCACAGCTGGTTACTTACTGGTAACTCCAGTATGATTCTGGCAATAGCACTTCCAAAGTAAAAGAAATCTGTTGGCCAGGCACAGTGCCTCACTCCTGTAGTCCCAGCACTTTGGGAGGCCAAGGTGGGAGGACTGCTTGCATCCAGAGGTTCAAGACCAGCATGGGAAACATATAGAGACCCTGTCTCAAAAAAAAAAATCAAAAATTAGCTGGACATGGTGGCATACGCCTGTAGTCTCAGCTACTCGGGAGGCTGAAGTGGGAGGATTGCTTGAGCCCAGGAGGTCGAGGCTGCAGTGATGTGTGATCATGCCACTGTACTCAGCCTACGCAACAGAGCAAGACCCTGTCTCAAAAAAAAAGAAAAGAAAAATCTCTTTAGGTTTTGGTCTAACCCAGCTGTTTACAACTGGTTTAGTTATCTACTGCTATGTAACATCACACCAAATTTAGCAGCTTAAAACAGCAAACATTTATTATCTCATAGTTTCTGTAGGTCAAGAATCTAGGAGTGGCTTAGCTGCCGGGTTCAGGCTCAAGACCTATCACTAGGCTACAATCAAGAAGTCAACTGGGGCCGCAGTCAATTGAGGATGTGTGTCCAGGCACACTCGTGGGAGGGTTAAAGGGAATCTTCAGTTCCGCACCCTATGGGCCTCTACATAGGCTGCTCTTGATGAGGCTTCCCCCAAAGTGAGTGATTCAAAAGAGAAGACTGAAATGTCTTTTATAATCTAATCCTGGACGTGGCATAGCATTGCCTCTACTACAGTGCATTGGTGCAATGGGGGAGGGGACTACACAAGGATGTGAATGAGAGGAGGCAGGTATCATGGAGGCCACTACCACAAAAAGCTTTGTTCTACACTGACACATCTGCGAGACAACATCCCTCCATAGGCAACAGTGACTCACTAGAGCTATCATTCTCAGCTGAGAGATTGACATCTCCAATTGCAGGTGGAAGTGAGAAAAGCATAAAGGGAGAATTTGCATATTACTATGTAAAAGTCTCGAGTGATTTTTATTTTCACACACACACAAATGTCATTTTTCCTACTCTCACCATTTCTATCTCGCTTCCCTCCACCCAGTCGTCGGAGCAATTAGTTTAACCCTAACACATGGGTTGAGTGTTTGAGCGCTTAAGGGTTAACATAAATACATACATTTGCTTTAAAGGCGAAATAATTCTGGCTCCTTTAAAAAGTCAAGTGAGTCAAACAAGTCATTGATCTGGAGTTAACAGGGCTTTAGTAAGAAATTACAATCAGCTGGGAGGGAAGGCGGCTCTCAAAGGACTCAAGTAAAAAGCAGCTTCAAAATATGGTAAGAAAAAGTCAAGAAGTGGAGACCAGACAAAAGGAAAGTGAGGAAAAAAAAAAAAAGACTTGGTTATAGCCTTGAACAACAATAGGCTGAGGAAATTTGAAGTCATTTTAGCTCCCACCCCCACCACTAATTTAGCATTAGACTTTTAACAGCTGACACCAAGCTGAATGGAGTAACTCAAAACTACAGAGAGGGTCTGGAGTGTCCTGGCAAAGTAGAAAATAACTAAAATAATTGGAATTACATCTTTACAAAGTAATGCTTTTTGAATCTAGAAGTTATTTTATTTGTTTTCCACTCGCTTTATATAGCATTTGCAACCATAGTTGTGGTTTCACTCTACCTGTAATTTTGCATTTTGCTTAAAAAAAAAAAAAAAAAAACCTGCCCAGACTTTACCACTATGCAATGTATGCATGTAAGAAATCCGTACTCATGACCAGGCGCACTGGCTAATGCCTGTAATCCCAGAATTTAGGGAGGCCGAAGTGGGCAGATCACCTGAGGTGAGTAGTTCAAGACTAACTTGGGCAACATGGTGAAACCCCATCTCTACTAAAAATACAAAAATTAGCCAGGCATGGTGGCATGCACCTGCAATCTCAGCTACTCAAGAGGCTGAGGTGGGTGAATCGCTTGAACCCAGGAGGCAGAGATTGCAGTGAGCTGAGATTGCACCACTGCACTCCAGCCTGGGCGACAGTCACGACTCTGTCTCAAAAAAAAAACAAAAAAACAAAAAACAAAAAACAAAGATCTGTACTTGTACCCTGTAAATATATAACAACTTTTAATTAATATACAAAAATAATTTTAAAAATAAATAATAGAAAAACAGTTTAAAAACCATGGAAAATGCATATGTTATTATTCAAACTTCAATGGTATTCACTCTTTGCTCCAGCCCAGTGCTAGGTAAGAAGTCCCTGTCTTCAAGGAGCACAATCTGATAAAGAAGGCTAGACAGCAAAAGGCCACAGGTACTCTGATGGGATTCTCTAGAACAGGTAAAGGAGAGAGAAAACAGAAAGAGGAAATAAAAATAAAACATTGGGAGGGTAATATGTTGATGTCATGTTTTTATAAATGTGGTCCCTGATCAGCAGTGCTTGATGTGAGTCCCCTGAGTGGTTCTCACACCCTCATGGGTTTCCACTGGCTACTTTTATTCCTGAGGATTCAGCTAACCCAACATTTTTAACAGTTGCCTAATATCCCACTGAGCAAATATGCCATCATTTACTTAACCAGTTTCCCACTTGAGGACATTTAATTAATTTTTGGTTTGGTTTTGTTGTTTGCTATTATATAGTATAATGAACCTGTTTTGCATTCAGATTACATATTAGTTATCTATTGTCATGTAACACACAACCCCAAACTGAGCAGCTTAAAACAACATCACTTATTATTTCAGAGTTTCTGTGGGTCAGGAACTCAGGAGCAGCTTAGCTAGGTGGTTGTGGCTCAGAATCACAAAGTTGCTGTCCAATTGTCAGCTGGGACAGTCACCTGAAGGCCCACCTTGGGGAGGATCTGCTTCCAGCTCAATCCCATCATTGCTGGGAAGCCTCCGTTCCTTACTGGCTGCTGGAAACCTCAGTTCTTCACCATGTGGACCTTTCCATAGGCTACCTAAGTGTCCACGTAACATGGTAGCCAGCTTCCCCTAGAGCAAGTGGCCCAAGAAAGATACAGTGCCTAAGACAGAAGCACTGATTTTTTTTTTCTTTTTTTTATCCAGAGGCAGGATCTCACTCAGGACAGAGTGCAATGGCACCATCATAGCTCACTGCAGCCGGAAACTCCTGGGCTCAAGTGACCCTCCTTATCCTCCCAAGTAGCTGCACACCACTATACTCAGTTAATTTTTGTGTTTTTTTGTTTTTTTTTTTTTTTTTTAGAGATGAGATCTTGCTATGTTGCCCAGGCTGGTCTCAAACTCCCAGCCTTAGGCAATCCTCCCACCTTGGCCTCTCAAAGTGCTGGGACTATAGGCATAAGCCACTGTGCCTGGCCTCTTATCTTTTATAACCTGCTCTCAGGAAGTGACATACCATGACTTCTGCTGGTCACACAGACCAGCCCTGGTATAATGCAGGAGAAGTCTAAACAAGGGTCTGAAAACGAGGACACACGATCTGGGAGGCTGGCTACTACAGTCATACACACACATACACACATGTCCACAAGTATACACACATGTATGTATGCAGACTTGTATACATGTATGTTTGTATACACGTATGTATAAACAAATATAACACATCTTTTTAAGACCACAGGATTACCAGCACATTGCCTTTTAACAAATATCTACAAAGCATAGACACAGTAATTTCATGTGCTATCCAATAGAAATGTTATCCACATAACGTAATTTAAAACTCGAAATTAGCCACACTTTAAAGGTAAAAAGAAATAAGTGAAAATAATTTTAATATACTTTAACACAATATATCTGAAATATAATTTCAACATGCAATCACCGTTTTAAACCTTTAGTGAGATATTTTACATTTTTTCACACTAAGCCTTGGAATCTAGGGTGTATGTTGCACTTACAGCATTTCTCAATTCAGCCACTACATTTTCATCAGAAATGCTCAGTAAGTATTTAGATTTCAAAAAGTTTACAGTTGAAAAGGTAGATTCACATATCCAAGTTGCTCCAATTATACCTACAAATTTTTAAATAAGTTGAGTATCATTTTTTAATTTTACATTAATTAAATGGCAATAAAATCAAAAATGTAGCTCCTCAATGTGCACTAGCCTCAGTTCAAGTGTGCAAAAGTCCCAGGTGAATAGAGGCTACCATACTGCTAACACTGTAGTGTGAGATCAAAGGGGATCTAGAAAAATGATCTATGGCTAGTTATAGCACAGTGACACCAAAAACGCTAGAGGTCCTATCTTTGAAAATCCTTTGAGGTGGCGGGGCATGGTGGCTCACACCTATAATCCCAGGACTTTGGGAGGCCGAGGAGGGCAGATCACAATGTCAGGAGTTCAAGACGAGCCTGGAAAACATGGTGAAAACCCGTCTCTACTAAAAATGCAAAAATTAGCCAGGCGTAGTGGTGGGCGCCTGTAATCCCAGCTACTGGGGAGGCTGAAGCAGGAGAATCGCTTGAACCCGGCGGGGCGGAAGTTGCTGAGATGGCGCCATTGCACTCCAGCCTGGGCAACAAGAGCAAAACTCCGTCTCAAAAAAAAAAAGAAAAAAGAAAATCCTTTGAGGCAATTAACTTATTCCACACTTTTAGAGCAAACTGGTTCATTCATCTAAAACCCTGATAAGAGCAAACCAAGCTCCAAAAATTAACTGTGCAAAATCAGTCAGCTAACATGATGAAAATACAGCTCCTATTTTCCTGTAGACTGTGGATTTAAAAATCTATGGGAAAATAAGATGATGAACATGTCTTATCTCAAGGTACAATTCTTATGCTAACCAAGTCCTGAGCTTCTAATAGCAAACTCTCTTGTAGGTATTTGTAAAATGCTCAATTGGAGTACTCTCAAATTTCAATCAAATACATTTTGCTTCATGTATTTCTAGAAATTCAAATGTAAATAAAAGTGGGTTCCTCCCCCCAATATCAAAAATGTATTAGGCAGATTTACAGGCCAGTGACTGGAAAACAAACTAAGTTCAAGAAACAATAGAGAAACATGTCATGGTGCATTGTTCAAACTTGGTTTATTTCCAAACCACCAGTATACAAAATATCCTTCTCTTTATCCACTCGGCACACATACACTTGACATTTCTCCCACAGGTATTTGCATAAAGCCAAAAACAAAGATTTAAACTACAAAAATTGTAGGTGTTATCAGGTAGAGGAGGTGTTTTGTAGGACAAAGCACTTTCCTTCCTCTTACTACTGCATGTATCACTTCCTCCTGTATTTCTAAGCCAAGGACTGTTCAGTTGTTATCTGGATGTAACAAAGTTCTTGAGAAAGTAAAGATTCCTCTTTTTGCCATTGTACAAAAAATGTAACTCATAATTCATCTTTTTCTTTTTTTTTTTCTTTTTTTGAGATAGGGTCTTGCTCTGCTGCCCAGGTTGGAGTTCAGTGGCACAATCATAGCTCACTGCAGCCTCAACATCCTGGGCTCAAGTGATCCTCCCACTTCAGCCTCCCAAATAGTGGAGACCACAGGTGCACACCACAACATCTGGCGAATTTTTTTTATTTTATTTTATTTTTACAGACAGGGCTTCACTATGTTTCACAGACCGGTCTTGAATTCCTGGGCTCAAGTGATCCTCCCACCTCAGCCTCCCAAAGTACTAGGATTACAGACACGTCCCACTGTGCCCAGTTATAATTCATCTTTCATTTACTCTAATGTATAGTCACCCAATGCATTATATATGCCTTTTAATATAGTATTGTACATTGTGTCAATGTTTGTCTACATGACCTTCATGCTCATCTGTATTAATTTTTCTGCCTTAGATTATAAAGTCCCACACATGAGGTCTTAGTCAATTTATTTTACTTTATACAGTTGGAAAGATATGGGAACACAGACATAAATGCCTCAAGTACATTTTGATGATTACCATGATGATGACATTGTTAAATAAATTGATTGCTAGCCTCATATAAAAAGTTAGAGGCATGAGTAACTTAGGAATCTGAGCTTATATATTACGTTTTGTCGCTCCAGATTCTAAGTTAAAAAAAAATTAGAAGATTTTATTAGCCAAGAGTTCCCAACTAAAAATATTACAAGAGGGGCCGGGCACAGTGGCTCAAGCCTGTAATCCCAGCACTTCGGGAGGCCGAGGCAGGCGGATCATGAGGTCAGGAGATCAAGACCATCCTGGCTAACGGTGAAACCCCATCTTTACTGAAAATACAAAAAATTAGCCGGGCGTGGTGGCAGACACCTGTAGTCCCAGCTACTCGGGAGGCTGAGGCAGGAGAATGGTGTGAACCCAGGAGGTGGAGCTT
>NW_012119932.1:4277643-4307583 GCF_000951035.1 Colobus angolensis palliatus
AAAAAAAAAAAAAATTACAAGAAACAAAAATACAAAAGAATCACAACTTTTTTACCAGCACACAAACTGAACCCTAAAAATAACCAACCAATTAGGTAACTACCAAGTAAAACAAGGTTATAATTAATTAAAATGTTCTTTTGTTTAGCACATTTGGTCTCTATGCCCAAAGAACATAGAGGGATATTTATTTTCACTTTATACCTTTTTCACTAGCACCTAAAAAAATACAAATATATTTGTGAAAATAAGTGTTAGGATCAAAATAAATGAAATATATAATATATGTTATCCCACATACCTCATTTGCCTCTATGTTTGTGTTCCTCAACCCCCACAATAGAAAAAAAAAAAGATATGAAAAGAAAGATAAAGAAGCAAAATATGTTACTAGAACCAACCGAAATCTAAAGGCGTCAGTAAAGACGGCTGTCTGCAGGCCTTTAAAACAATTTTTAATTACCAGGTTCTAGTCCCTTCTCCCCATCCATTCTCCCTCTAAGAAAAACCAAAGTCCTCAGCTGTTATCTCTGATATTTGTCACGAATATTTGGGTTTTTTAAAAGTTAATTACTTTGAAAATTGCTAAGACTAGATTTTGTGTTCTCACCATAAATAAGTAGGTGAGATTTTTAAATTAATTACTGCTTCCTAAGCCTGTTCCGCACATTTAAGCTATTGATATTTGTACATGGGTGGCATAAGAAGAATATTCACAAAAGTTCTGAATTTTAAACTTTTCATTTTATCATTTAATCATTTGATATAAGATAGAAAACAATCGGGCTGCCAGCTCATCTTGAGACCTTGCTTACATTATCTATCTAGTAAAGAGGATACAATCGACTCAATGTTTCCGTCATGTCCACATCAGCCAGCCCCTGCAAGCACTGCTCATCTCTGGCACAGTAAGTTCATCTCCCAACTGCCACAGAGCTGGACAGAAATCAGGTCCACAAGAGAAGGAAGAGTCAACCAGGTAGAAAGCAGCCAACAGAGATTAGAAACAGAGGTATCTGGCAAGACTTTCAGATATTACAAGGAGCCAAAAAAGAATGATGAGATCTTGTACACTTTCCTCCCTCACAGTGTAAAATGCAAGAATCTCTGAAAGTGCTGAGCAGTTGCCAAGCAGTTCCAGCATAAACTGCTGTGTGACCAGAATAAATCCTTTAACCTCTCTACTTCAGTCTCATCATCTACATGACAATCATATCAATAATTTAAAAGTTGTAGAATGTCTAATCAAATGTATTCCTCTTTGCCAGGCTTGAGATAAGCCAAAGTTTACCACAAAGAAACACCTTTTTTTTTTTTTTTTTTTTAGCTAAAGCTCCCAAAATAAACACTTAAAAATCATTTTTGAGCCCAAATGTGGAAGACCATTCACACAAAACACTTCCGCACACTTGCAGCCAGGCTGCTGCTCTCACCTCAGTCCCAAGTGCTGTCATTGTGGCCCCTGTCTCCACAGAAGGCCATTCATTGGAAGCACTCTCCACAGAGCCGCAGGACTTCAGTCACAAGGCCTGAGGGAGGCTGCTGGGGACCAGGGGAGGAAGGCCTGGGACCTCCTGCAGCAGACTCCCTCACCCACCTGAGGCAGCTGAGCCATCAGCTGAGAAAGCCCAGTGGCTGGGGAATCCCACCATCCCTCCTTCCTTGCCCATCACGCTTCCAGCTGGCACAGGCTCTCAAGGCACCCTTTCCAAAAGCAAGACTATTCCTTGGAAACAGTGACAGATTTCATATTGGTTGAATAAATAAATATGTTAATAGAATAACTATACAATATATCTATGTACAAAACTGCACTTGTGCCCCTTACATTTATACAAACTTTTTAAAGTTTAATTTATAAAGTGGGCATGGTAAAAGATTAACAACAATAGCTAATAATAAAAGAGAACAATTATAACAATAGACTAAAAAAAGTTGTGTGAATGAGGAAACAAAAGAAGAATTCTGCAGAGTGGGAAAGGGTTACAAAAAGTAAGAAAAGAGAAAGCCAATCTGAGAAGAATTTTACCTCAGCTGTCAGTAAGGAGCAGGAAAAACTAGAAAGAAATCACTTATTTATCTGCAAAGTCAGAGGTAAACATTGCCATGTGTATTCAATAACTGGTGATTCAATCATAAAATGTAATGATATGATTTGTACACAGTTGGAAAAAAAAAAACCCCACCATTCTGGTTGTCAGCCCAAAGTTCCCTTTGTTTGTCTGTAAAATGCTTCAAAATCTATACATAGAAATAAGTTTTAGAAGTTGTATTTTTCAAATAAGGAAAAGTCAGGTAATGCCCATTGGCTTCTCTCTATAATTATTTTAATTGTGTTTCCTATACACAGAACTTTTTCCTTCTATTGCCCTTAAAGGTACACATTATTTCTTTTGCATCTCAATTTAAGGTTTATATTTCTTAAACTGTCTAACAAACAGTTTTCCACTAATATTCATTAATCTCAACATATTTTGCTTTTAGGAAATCATACAGAAATTAGGTTATTTTCAAAAAACAAACAAAACAAAAGCTGGATGTGGTGGCTCACGCTTGTAATCCAGCACTTTAGGAGGCCGAGGCAGTCGGATTATGAGGTCAGGAGTTCGAGACCCGCCTGACCAACATGGTGAAACCCCATCTCTACTAAAAATACAAAAATTAGCCAGGCATGGTGGGGCGCCCCTGTAATCCCAGGTACTCAGGAAGCTGAAACAGAGAATCCCTTGCACCTGGGAGACGGAGGTTGCAGTAAGCCGAGATCGCACCACTGCATTCCAGCCTGGGTGACAGAGCAAGACACTGTCTCAAAAAACAAAAACAAAAAAAAAAATCAGGTTATTTGGAGGTAAATCCTCCATTTTCATTGATATGGACGTGAGTGATGACTTTTATTGTTTACTAGGTAACAATTCCCTTTATTTCTGAGAAATCTATGCAATAATGTCTTCTGGGAGCTTCTGGGTCCCAGGCCCCTAACTACTGTGAAATATTGAAATTACAGTGGAAATTCCATGTGGGAGCCAGAATATAGCAAGAATTTGGAATGGGACCCCTAAGACAGATCCTGTTTATGAACTATAATCATTTTGCCCCAGACTCAACAAAATGAAGGGGTGGAAATGTTATCTATGGGGCACCTGCTTCAGAGAGTATCTATACAGTTGTCCCTCAAAGCTCTTTTCCAAAGCTCATGTTACAATCTGTAATGTGTCCCTCTGGCATAAAAAAAACTTACTAAATATACTCTTGTAGTTTCCCATGATAACCAGCTTTTGATTTAAAACCCTGCTGTAGTTTTCTCAATCAACATGTACTAAACAATAGTCTTAAGGTAAACATATTTGGAAAATCAAAATCTAGATTTAAGAAAATAATTTAATAATTTGTAATTTAATTTTTAATAATTCTAAGCATGACAACAGTTGTCTTTTTCAACTTGCCTTTATATTGTTTTATTTCTATTTTGTCTGTAATAATGTCACCATTTTAAGAACCAAATTAAATATAACCATAGGAGAGCCTCTTCCTGTTTCTGTTTTGAAGTTCTTCTTCAATACTGTTTCAGGAAGTATTTAGTGAAGCTGTATGGTATAGTAGTTAACATAGGCTTTGGAGTCAGACAGACTCAAATTCCAGTTCCACCATTAATATAATTTTGGATATCCTTTCTAAAGTCCACTTTATTTCTCCATTTAACAGGGAGAGTAATACCTACCCAAGGGTAACTGCAATCAAAATGAGATAATGAGTCTTAAGCACACAGCACAGAGCCAGGCATATACTAATTACTCAATACATAGCAGCTAATATTTTAGACATAGACACACACTGAAAATCTGGAACATGATGAAAAAATTCCTTAATTTTAGCACCTTAGGAAAACAAACACGATTTTTTTGTAATTATATCCACATAAAAACTTATTTTTACATTATTATAATTGTAATACACAATTTTATATCTTTTTAACATTATAATCACTTTTCCATGTTACCATTCAGGTTCATAATTACCTTTTAAATTTATTGCCTGAGATTTCATTAAGTTCCATAATTTATCCACTAAATTTCTGTCAAATATTTGAGGTGTTTAAAATCATGCTATAATAACATTTTCATGAATCTATAGCTTTTCCACCCTGTGGAATTCTTTCCTTAGGATGAATTCTCAAAGCAGGCTTCTTTAGGGTAGCCATAATCTATTTCACAACTTTAATAGTTTTGTCAAACTGCTCTCCACCAGTTTATACAATTTGTAGTTCCTCCACCAATGTGCACACGTCATATTGTCCACTCTAACCTTCAGTATTAATACTAATATGTTACATTTACTGAGTATTTCCATATGCCAAGCACTGATCTAAGTGCTTTACATGTATCACATCATCATCCTCACAACAAATCTCCAGTGTAACAACTATTAGTCATCCTCTTCCGCAGATGAGGAAGCTAAGGCTCAGAAAGTTTATAAGCCATGTCCAAGGTCACACAGCAACTAAATGGTAGTATCTAAACTAAACTCAGACCCTGTCTAATGCCACGGTGCTCTTAATCACCTGGCTATATTGCTGCTTTACTCTTCTGCCACCACCCTCCACTCATGTAACAGGTTAAAAAGATCTTCATTGATGTTTTCATATGCAATTTGTTGATTACTAGCAAAGTTGATCATTTTTACATATGTTTATTTTAAAACTGTATTTTCGTCTTATGTTATTTGTTCATAAGCAACTTCTGTAAGGTGATGGGGAAAATTATGTTCCTCATGTACTTTTTACCAATTGGGTGCGTCGACACAACCCTCTCACAAGAGGCCCAGGTCCCTTCTTGATGACCCCACTGAGCTGTCAGTTTATAGGAGAACATGCTCCTTCTCTTCTTCCTGCCCAGTATGAGTTGAATACCAATATTTTCCAGAAAGTTATGTCTATATCTCCTCAACATCACTCACTCATGATACGTCTCCTGGTTGGTTTGGAACTCCCTATCATGAATGGGCAGGAAGACCAAATGATCCCAAGAGGGTGACTAACTAAAACAATTTTTTATTAGGTTGGTGCAAAAGTAATTGGGGTTTTTGCCATTAATGGCAAAGCCACTTTTGCACCAACCTAATAACTGAACCAATTTACCAAGGCCTTTGAGACTCAAGCCCACTCTCCCATCCCCTGCCACCCCTCTCTCCTTTTCTCCACCTCTTCAAATTTCCCTTCTGTAAGATAAAGACTGAAATATATAGGGTTTTTCTGTTTGTTTGTGAATATATGATCCAAACAACTTGGCCATCATTCAAAATGTACTTCTCATCACATACAGAAACATCATTAAAACCCCATCTATGGTTTACTAAGCAAAACTGGATTTACCTAATAAATCTGAATTGTAATAATCCTATTTTAAAATACGCTTGTGCATATTTTAAATTACCTGCATTATGTCTTGCAATATATCTAAGTGCCCAGGCTGCAGCCTCCTTGACTCCAGGGTCAAAATCTTCCAAGCATATGACCAGTGTATCCAGTGCTCCACAATCAACTATTGCCTGAGCTAGCTGGGGAGAATGTTTACCAACTGCTCGTAACACAAAGGCAGCTGCTTTCTTGTAGAAGCGCTACAAGGGTCAAATAGACAAAACTCAAAATGAATTGAGTACTTAGAAAACCAAAATCTAAAATAGACCAAAACTAACATAAAAATAACATTAATGTAAATAAAGCTCAACAGCTTTTGAATATAAAAGATGAAAAACATCCTGCAAAATAATTTTGATTATTTGATGTGCCCTCATTGCTTCTGTTCAGTAACTAAACTGAAAACAAGGTAGGTTTTACATTGTATTTCAAATGTTTTATCCTGAAGCATGCATTTGGAAATTGTATAAAATTATAAACATACTTTCCACAAATTCGTAAAATAATGAGATTTTATGTATCTATACAATACAATACCAAAATGTATTGTTTGACCCTTGGGAACTCTTAGATTGTTAGCATGTGCAACTAAGCTCACTGTCAACTGACCAATTCATTTCCTTTACTTGCCCTCAGTCTTTAAGCATGGTAGGCCTTTCATGACCTCAACTAATCTTTCTGGTGTCCCCAATTATTCTGAAGTAACAACCATGTTCCAAATAAACAATCATCAAATAAACATAAAGGCAAAACATTCATACATATTTTAAAACTTTTCCTGTCAAATAAATCAACCAAACAATGGGATATAAGTTATTTTCTCTAGAAATGCTTTTTTTAAAGATAAAAGCAAATTACTTACCATTTTGTAAATTTTAAATACTGCTTCATATTTATATTTCCTATAGATACATTGTGTCTGACTAAGGAATGAGTAAATGAAACTAAAACACAAGACTAACATGTTTCTCTTCACATTGCTAAAAAAATTAAATATATAGGAAATATGTGGTTGTGACACTCACTATGGTTTTATGCTTAGCATAATGACACAGTGATGGTCTCCTCTTTCTGTTATTAATAAAACCCACTTAATCCCCTATTTTACATTCTAAGTTTCTATTTCTTCACAGTGACTAGTAAAAAGTGACTAGTTGACTACAGCACCTGTTTTGAAAGCATTCTATTCACTTAGACTATAATATTGATACAATGAAAATTACAGGAGAAAAAAACACATCGAGTATATCTTAACATAGTATACCTTTAAAATCAGTATATGTTGCTAATATAAGAAACATGCTATGTTAGTACTGATGTTTTTGATTTGACATATTTTCTTTAGTTTCTTAAATTATATAAGTAACCAAATTTCTACTAATTTACTCTAAATATTACTGTAGAGCTTTGAAGTAGATTCCCATAATTTTCTTACAAATGTGGGGAAAAAATGGTGATACATTTATTTTTATTACCTTAGCTAATTTGACTTTTTATAGTGCAGAATTATCAAATTTACAGACCATTTATGGGTATCAATAGTCACTATTAATTACAGTGCCTATAACTCACACTTTCTGATCTCATTCCGTCTTTCTCCTAATTTTCACTTCTCCAAAATTCCTAACACTCTTCTCTTCCATTCCTCATCAAAAGAAAGGCCAAAAAAAAACAAAAACAAAAAACAAAAAAACAGCAAAACCACAGGACTTTGTACCTCATAAAGAGGAGATTAAATCTCCTGTGAGAAATGACTTAAAGGCTGGAAGGTGAGGAAGACAGAAGCTAGTGCAAAGGCTTCGTGTTTTCACTGCCTCCTCACTTTTCTGCTCTAGTGTTTTGTCTCTCTACAACTAATTAACATTCATTCAACTTAGAAAACTTCTACTGAAAATCTTTTATGTGGGATACCAGAATACAGACTCTGCTCTCAAAAGAAAGAGCTAAGAGTCCAAGAGGAAGAAAGTCCAACAGTATTTGATGATAGAAGGAATATCCACAAGAAAAATAAAATTTCTGTGACTCCTTGTAGAGCTATAACAGGCATTAGTAAGTGACTCTCTGATCTATAAACATAAGGCAAATTTCTGCACCATTAGGATTTATTTTTATTCTGGCAAAACACACACAACATAAAATTTACCATTTTAACCATTTTAAAGTATACAATTTAGTGGCATTTAGTGCATTCACAATGTTGTGCAACCATCACCACTGTCTAGTTCTAGACTATTATCATCACCCCAACAAGAAACTTCTTACGAATAAAGCAGTCACTTCCCATTCCCTTCTCCTTCCAGCCCCTGGCAACCACTAATCTGCTTCTGTCTCTATGGATTTGCATATTCTGGATAGTTCATATAAATGGAACCATACAATCTGTGGCCTTTTGTGTCTGGCTTCTTGCACTTAGCATAACGTTTTTATGGGTCATCTGTGGTGTAGCATTTATCAGTACTTTATTCCTTTTGTGACTAATAATCCATCGTATGGATACACAACATTTCGTTTACCCATTCATCTGTTGATCGATTTAGGGTGCTTTCACCTTTTGGCTATTGTGGATGCTGCTGCTATGAACATTGGTGTGCAGGCTTTGCTGAAGCATCTGTTTTCAATTCTTTTGGATATATAACTAGGAATAGAATTGCTGAGCCACATGGTAACAAATGTTTCACTGACTGCAGACCTGCCAAAGTGTTTTCACAGTGGTTGCCCCCATTTTACATTCCTACCAGCAATGTATGAAAGTTCCAATTTCTCCATGTCTTCACCAACACTTGTTATTTTCTTTTTATTTTTTATTATAGCCACCCTAGAAGGTATGAAGTGATACCTCATTGTGGTTTTGATTTGCATTTCTTAATGACTAATGCTGTGGAGCATTAGTTTGTACATATTCTTTGGAGAAATGTCTATTCAATTCCTTTGCCCATTTTTCAATTGGCTTATCTTTTTGTTACACAAATAGGAATTTAATCCCAAAGATATGTCAAGAAAGCTCTATCCCTAGGTTACGATAAACTAACAGAATAGAATGAACAGTCCAAAACCTACCTACAGGTGGTCCTTAACTACTGTGAAAACCAAATAGCTGGCACTGTATAGAAATAGAAAGTGGTACCAGATAGGAGGGGGAAAAATGGGGCACTTTTAGGTAGTGCTTAACAGAGTTGACATGCCTATAACTTGGTAAAAAAAGATTTCTCAAACCTTCCATTACACATACTTATTCTCTTCCTCTTTTTGGTTGCTTCTCTAGCCCTTGCCTCAAGGCTGTCTCTCACTATTTCCTTTAACTTGGTTTCACCAGCATATAAGGATTGCTGAGATCAACTATTTGCCTAGGGTCTACATACTTCCCTAAGACAGATCCGATAGCATTGTTTAAAACTCCCATATATAGAAATACTGCTTTATGTATAATTATCCCCTAAAAAATCTGTTTTCTCCTTATATTATCAATAATAGATAAATGGTGGTTATCGGCACCAAAGCAAAATACCCTAAAAATACGATTACATGCAGCTCAGATAATTGGAGATTGTGTTAACCCCCTAATAATTCTGATGCCTACAGGCTTGCAACTGTATCCAAACTGTCACATTTTTAAAGATCTAAAACAAAAAACATATAACTAGTTTTTTAAAATTCTTACATTCTGTTCTGCCAATGAATAAACAAGCTGTGGAAGAATGTCGCACTTCACAACAGCTTCTGCTAGGTCATCATTATAATTGGCCAGTCTCCCAAGAGCCAAAGCAGCAGTCTGTTGAATTGTTGGGACCACATCCAGAAGAAGAGTTCGCAGCAAAGACATTACACCTGAGTTAAATTATGAAAGAATAGAAGTCAGAAAAATTAAAATTAAAAAGCAAAAATACAATTTGGCATATATGCAGACAGTAAAAATAAAGGGAAAAAATCAGTAAAAACAAAACTATTCACTAAAAACTAATGGAAATTTAGAAGTACCTAACTGGCCAAGACACAGAATAATACAAGCTATAATTATTAAACATGCAGTACAGCATGGAAATAAGAAAGGCTTTGGATTTTAGGTAACAATCCCTGATTCAGCAAGTCCTGTCTATATTACCTGATAGGGTTATCATGAGGCCTGCAGAGAAAGGTTGTAGACTATGCTATGATGTCTAGCACAAAAAAGATAGGGCTCCCCCCAGACTTTGCAAATCTTATCTTTCAAGGCTTATTTCAAGGCCTTACCTGCATATTATCTCCAAATAAATGTCTTGGAGATGAGGAAGCATATTACTAGTGCTCATCATATTCATCCAAGGGTTGAATGCATAGTGGGTATATCATCATCATCACCACAACAGCAACAAAGTAAAAGTAGCTTATATTTATCAAGGACTTATATATATAAGCACTGTTCTAAGGACTTTTTTCCATAATAATTCATTTAACTTTTATAACAAAACTATGAAGCAGGCCCTACTATTATGTCTATTTTACAGATGAGAAAATTGAGGCTGAGAAAGGTTGTCACACAACTAATGAATGGTGAAGCAAGGTTATATACTTCATACATTTTTCATTGATAATTGTTAAATAACACATATTGAAAACTGAGGAGGTGGGAAGAGAGATACCAATAGTATTCGTATCATGGTCATTATACTGGATATTCCAGATCTTTCTATTAACTTTGCCTTACTGTAAAATCTGCAAAAGAGTCAACTGCTATTTCTGTTTTAATGATGCTGTTTTAGTCTAAGATTACAAGAAAGGTAATGACAGAATTCAAACTATAACAGAGTACCCCTTGACTTTCTACACTTTAATTTACACCAGTCTAGTCAATTAGATATCATTAAATCTTTTCTTTAAAAACGTATCCCAGTTATACACAAAAGCAAATATTACTGGTATTCTTTTATAGTATTATATGCAGAAACATTTGAAATAGAACAAAAAGAAAACATTTACAATAACATCTAAACACTTGATCTTAGCCAAAGGCCGAGAAACCATTATAGTAATACTTAGGATTAGACTAAAATAAAAAAGTACTAGCAAATAACGTAAGCAGAGAGCAGTAATGCTTATCATAGACACATTTAATGATGTGACCTATGGATTTTCCTAGTTTCCGGTTTTACTTAGTCATTAGTTTTGTGCCTAAGTTGACTAGGTTAGATCATCTTCTATCACCTTTGCAGGTGTGAATACCACGAAGGCTGGTTAGCACTGCAGACACACAGAACCCCCTGCCCACACTTGGGTCATAGCTCATGTTCAACAGATCCAGTGTTCATGGGTGTTGCTTATATATTATTATCTATACTGTTTGCTAGAGATAATTTCTGAAATATCTCACAACAAAAGTTTAAAGCACAGAACAAGGTATTAGCATGACTACTCAATGTTAACATGGGTTATTTCAGGAAAGGTGGATTTAAAACAATTGTCCATCTCTTTGTAGTTTGCTTTATTACTTCATTCATTGTTATTGTTGGTTTTTTACTGGGTAAAACACAAATAAAACAAAAATTACCATTTTAACCATTTTTAGGTTTACAGTTCAGTGGAGTTAAGTACATCCACAATATGTGACCATCACCACTAACTGCCAAACTGTTTTCCCCAGCAGCTCAGCCACTTTACATTCCCATCAGTAAAGTACCAAGGTTCCAATTTCTCTACATCCTTACCAGCACTTGTAATTTTCCATTTTAAAAAAAATAACAGCAGGCTGGGCGCGATGGCTCACACCTGTAATCCCAGCACTTTGGGAGGCCGAGGGGGGCGGATCACGAGGTCAGGAGATCGAGACCATCCTGGCTAACACAGTGAAACCCTATCTCTACCAAAAATACAAAAATAATTAGCCGGGCATGGTGGCGGGCGCCTGCAGTCCCAGCTACTCGAGAGGCTGAGGCAGGAGAATGGCGTTAACCCAAGAGGTGGAGCTTGCAGTAAGCCGAGATCGTGCCACTGCACTCCAGCCTGGGTGACAGAGCTAGGCTCCATCTCAAACAAATAAATAAATAAATAAATAAATAAATAACAGCCATCCGAATGTGGATGAGGTAGTGTCTCACTGTGATTTTGATTTGCATTTCCATAGCACTGATAATGTTGAGCATCTTATCTGCTCATTGGCCATTTGTACATCTTCTTTGAAGAAATGTCAGGCCAAGCCCTGTGACCATTTTTGAATTGGGCACAGGGTTTGGCCTGACATTGTGTTGTCATTATCATCGAGCATTACATGTTTTCATTTTTTGTTTTTTGGTTTTTTGTTTTTTTTTTTTTGAATCATAGCTTTGCTGTGTTGCCTAGGCTGTAGTGCAGTGGTGCAATCATGGCTCACTGCAGCCTCAACCTCTCAGGTTCAAGCAGTCCTCCCACTCAGCCTTACAAATAACTGAGTGCACTGTACCTGGCTAATGTTTTTTATTTTTTGTAGAGATGGAGGTCTTACTATGTTGCCCAGGTTGGTCTCAAACTCCTGGGCTCAAGAGAACCTCCCATCTTGGCCTCCCACAGTGCTGGAATTACAGGCATGAGCCACTGTGCCTGGCCTTACTTCATATTTTTTATAACAAATATGCACTATTATAATTAAAATAAATCAATACTCTAAAAAAGAAAATCTAAATTTGTTAACATATAAAGTTTCATAATAAATGCATGAATGAGGTAAAAAAAAGTATGCTTAGAATAGCTTTAAAGAATCACAATTAAGTTTCATGTTATTTTTTCCTGATTATTCTGGGCTTTTTATTTTGTTTTTGGGGATATATATATATATATACATTTGCCCACTTGATATTTTTATGTAAAGGCAGTGGTTTATCATCTTTTGAAATTTTTCATATTGAATTATATTTTGAATTAAATCTAAAGAACTGTGAACACATATTAAGGATTTAAGAATGAATTAATTTACCTGGCATTCTAATATTTAATTACAAGTGTTTGTTATAGTATTTAATCTACCACAAATCTCCCAATTTTAAAAAATTTTAGTTTATAATTTAGAAGTAAAATATTTTGCCCACTCAAAAAGGTATTAACTATTCCATATACCCAAGGGAGTATTTGTTTTTTCTTTTGAGATGGAGTCTCACTTACTCTGTCACCCAGGCTGGTACCTTCTTGGCCCACTGCAATCTCTGCCTCCCAGGTTCCGTTCCAGTGATTCTTCTGCCTCAGCCTTTTAAGTAGCTGAGATTACAGGCATGCACCACCATGCCCAGCCAATTTTTGTATTTTTAGTAGAGACGGGGCTTCCCCATGTTGGCCAAGCTGGTCTCAAAACTCCTGAGCTCAAGTGATATACCCACCTTGGCCTCCCAAAGTGCCGGGATTACAGGCCTGAGTCCCCACACCTGGCTGGAATTCTCTTTTTTATATATTTTCTCCATGTTTATATTGCATCTGGCTCATTAAATATTAATATAAGGCCAATAAAATGACTCATAATTCTCTTCCTTCTATTTCTATATCCAATGTCAAAGTTAGGCTTATATGTGAAATGTTTCTGCTCTAGTATAATTTTCCTATATTGTTTAGTTTAGACAGTAGCACAGTGAGAATTCTGAAAAATTTTTAAATCTACAAATTTATATAAATAAAAGCTAAAGTGTCCATTTGAAATATCTGTTGGAATAACCTTATTCAATAAATGACCTTCCAAAGGTCATTTTTATTGGAGAAGAAAATAAATTCTCAAAAATGGTACCCCAAATTTCTAGTCCTTAAATTGCCTCTTAGTGTTTCATAATTATCAGTCCCCATGTGCTTCTCTTCCTCTAAAGAGACATGTTTTTACCTCTTACATATATTAAACATGGAGACTTTGTTATTCTAACTACAAGTTCCTCTTAAAAATACAGATAAATATTCAAGGAAACTGCAAAAAAAATGGTGACAATGGAAGGAAGGAAGGAAAGAAGGAAGGAAGGAAGGAAGGAAGGAAGGAAGGAAGGAATATAAAAAGAAATTTTTCTTACCTTCCTGTCCATTAGGTAGCCAGAAATCCATGGTGAGTGAATGCATGGAAATTTACAGTTCACAAATTAAAGTAGTCTGAATAGTTGCCACAATATCTGATAAACAAGGCCTCTAGTAAGGAGCAAATGACATCACTGGGGTTCAGCTGAAGGACTCAACATATACTATGTAATATTATATTCAATACTAAAAATAAGAATTCACATATTAAACTCAATTATCTATAAAAACAATTGCTCTATGAAAACTGATGAAATTATGTGAAAATACTTTTGAAATTTAACTTAAAGATAAATCTTTACAATGCTCCTATACACATAATTTATAGCTTTGAGTTCTTGTCTATTTTTCTTATTCTAGTGCTATACTGAAAACACTACTTTTGTTTTTGTTTTGTTTTGCTTTGTTTTGTTTTGTTTGAGACATGGTTTTGCCATGTTGCCCTGGCTGGTCTTGAACTCCTGGACTCCCAAAGTATTGGGATTACAGGTGTGAGCCACCATACCTGGCCTGAAAACACTGCTTTTAATTCCCACATTGCAATCCAGTTATGAAAAAAACAAAAACAAGAAGCCACTCAAAAACAAACAAACAAACAAATAGCCACACTGATCCTGTCCACAGTCATTCATTCAAAAAAGATATCAGGGCTAACCATGCAGCAAGCAATAGGAATAATATATGACTTAACGTTTCTTGACATCTACTGTCAAGAAACTAATAGTCTAGTGAAGGAGATTATAAAATACCCTCAAAACAATCACAACTTTTTCATTTAATTTGTTATAACACAATGTAGGCCAAATTATTTTATTTTGCATGCCAGTGACACATAGAAATCATCAGGAAGAAAATGTCAAGTTTTTCCAATGACAAAAAACACCTCATTCATTCTTATATTTCAAGCATATAATTTATATACATATTACCTCAGTCTGCTATTTTACAAAGACATTTAACATTGCAACTTTGTTCCTTTAAAAACAAGTATCGCCCCCAACAAGTTTACCTATGTAACAAACCTGCACATGTACCCCTGAACTCAAAATAAAAGTTAAATGAAAAATAAAACAAACAGTATCTGCAAACTGGGCCTTCAGTCCACTTATGTCATAGTAAAGTTATCTTGTTGCCCTGGTTACCTCTAACCTGCTTTGTTAATTTTTTTTATCATGGCAAAATATACATAACAAAATTTATCAATTAAACCATTTTAAATGTACAATTAAGTGGCATTGAGTACATTTACAGTGTTGTGCAACCACCACCACTATCGATGTCCCGAACTTTTTCATTATCCCTAACAGAAACTCCATACCCAGCTGTGTGCTGTGGCTCATACCTTTAATCCCAGCACTTTGGGAGGCTGAGGCAGGAGAATCACTTGAACCGGGGAGGTGGAGGTTGCAGTGGGCAGAGACAGTGCCACTGCACTCCAACCTGGGTGACAGAGTGAATGAGACTCCATCTCAAAAAAAATCAATCATAAAGTTATAAAATATGTTAGATATTTGTTACTATAAATTTTACAAAGCTTTAAAAATTCAAATTCCAACAATATGCTTCATTTTAATCTAAAGCTACATTCTATGCAACCACTTACTATGAAACTGCTACTACAGTTCATTTAAGTTTTACAACAAGTGATTTTTGCACAAAATTAACCAATTACACAGTAGAGGATTCACCTTTCACTGTCAATATTACCATCTGACTCAGGCATTCTTTCTGGGGTCCAATAAGAAAGAATATAATAGAAACTTCATGCTTTACAAACAGAAGGAAGCTTACATGACTGCCCATGTTGACAGACAACAGAGTAAGGAGGTTAAAAGGATTAATCTAGAGGAAAACTAATTAGATTCAAATCTGGACTCTGCCACTTCTTAGCTGAGGGACCTTGGCAAGACTACTTAACATCTCTGTGCCTCAGTTCCCTCAAATTCTAGGACTACTCACACAGTTATTGTGAGAATTAGATAAAGTTTCTAAGGTGCTAGGAAGATTAGAACAAAATAAACACCATCAAGTGCTTGATAAATAAAAATGCTAAAGAAATCAGTTCCCTAAATGTACTATATTTTCATCAACATGATTTTATTATTAGTGAATGACTCATTAATTAATACCATCCATTGTAATGAAGAACTATTAAAAGTTCAGTGGCCCCTGGGGAATTCTTGAATTGGTTGATTTGGTTTCTTTCAGCCTTTATTGATTATATACCTCTGGCCATTGTTCCTGCATTTGATTAAGAAATCACAGATTTTAGTATCGCATATCTATTTGCCTTGTTTTCTTGAAATACTTCTTCAGACATAAAGTCAATTGTGATTTAGGGCATTATCCCTCATAACACACAAAAAGTCCTGTAATTTATTTAAAGTGTCAGAATGAATCACAAAAAGTATGGCCTTTTTACATAGAATTCAATTGTAATAGTAAATAATTCAAGAAACTATTATGAGCAAGAATAATCTATTTTCTCCTTTGAAATTTATTCTCATTAGCTATAGTATCTTCCAAGTTTTGTTTGGTGATTCAGTGTTGATTCGGTTGTTTGTGAGTAAAGGACTACCATATCTGATACAACATTTTTGAGTGGGAAGGGCTGAGAGGAAGATGAGATGGGGACCAGCACATCATAAATTCATTCACTTATTTAGCAAACACTTATATAGCATTTCCCATGTGCCAGGTACCTCTCTAAGAAATTTACAAATAGTAACCCATGTAACCCTCATTACAATCCAGTGAGGTAGATGCTCTTCACGGCTCGAGTCTATGCTCTCCCGTTTCTCCTCCCTGCTATCTATCACAGCCCATTTGCCAAGAAAAACTGGCCTATGAACCAGGTTTGGAATGTATACCAAAGGGTATAGTCTGTTGAATTCATATTATTTCTACCATTAGCATTAATCATAACTGTCTTCCATTGGTACTATATGAAACCAAAATTTAATTCATTTTTTCAGTGCAACTGTCTGACTCTTTTCTTTTTTTTTTTTTTTGAGATGGAGTCTTACTCTGTCACCCAGGCTGGAGTGCAGTGGCACGATCTCAACTCACTAAAACCTCCGCCTCCCAGGCGCCTCAGCCTCCCGAGTAGCTGGGATTACAGGCACCAACCACACCTGGCTAATTTTTGTATTTTTAGTAGAGATGGGGTTTTACCATGTTGGCCAGGCTGGTCTCGAACTCCTAACCTCAGGTGATCCACTCACCTTGGCCTCCCAAAATGCTGGGATTACAGGCATGAGCCACCATGCCTGGCCAGCTGTCTCTTGATTAGGTCCCAGCCATCACTGTCTGTCTGTGAGATTCTCAACTGAGTAAGAAGATTTAGAACATGAAAGCTATGCAAAGTTGGATTTGCATTATACTCTAGATAAAATGAGTAGAACTTAACATATTTACAATTACATGAGGAAATATAAAATGGGCTTTTAATATACTTTTCAAATGAACATGTTAGTTCCACATATCCAAATCTTTCTTTCCAGCTATCTCTCTCCTGAGCCCTAGCACTGTACATCACCATAGTCACTGATGCATGGATATCCCAGACACGCTTCAACCACTGAAGAGTAAAATCACCATTTCTCTCTGCTCTTTGCATTCTTTCTCTACAGATGAATGGTGCTAATGTGTCCAAGCAACCAGAAGTTCAGGAGTCATCTTGAAGTAATCTCTCACCTTACCTGCCCCAACCCCTACTCACTCCTAAGTCACCGAGTCCTGCAGATGTTACCTCTTTAATATTTCTTATCCAACATGACTGCTATAGCAAAAATGAGCACCCACTCTCCTGATCCTGATTTAACCCCCTCCTATCTACTCTCCAAAACACTGCTAAAATTGCCTTTCTAAAACACAAAGTGGATCCCATGATTCTCCCAATTAAAACACTTCAATGGCTTTT
This sequence comes from Colobus angolensis palliatus, assembly GCF_000951035.1. Classification (NCBI taxonomy): domain Eukaryota; kingdom Metazoa; phylum Chordata; class Mammalia; order Primates; family Cercopithecidae; genus Colobus; species Colobus angolensis. The sequence continues at coordinate 4,294,965 of NW_012119932.1, forward strand.
CATCAATTTCAGGAGAAATCTAAACTTCATATGAGGCCCTTCATAATTAGGCTTGTTTCTTCTCCAACCATGACTGACTCTCCTCTTCTTGCCCTATTATCCTGAGCTCCAGTCATACTAAACATTGGCCTTTTCCATCAGCACAACCTTTTCTCTTGTCTTCGTGCCTTTAGACATAATGTTCCCTCTACCTGAATGCCATTTCACCTGGCTAACTCCCAGGAAATTCAGCACAGTATCTGTGTGATTATATACCTCCTCCTAGAAGTCTCCCTTGAACGATATCCCTCATTCCCAAATCTTGAGTAAGGTGCCCTTAGAATAAACAATAATTTATTTATATGTCTCTCCATTAGCAAATAAGCCACTTCAGCACAGGGAATATGCCTCCTATTTTTGCAGGGTCAGCATCTAAACATCCATCTGGCACTTGGACATTCAATAAATGTTAATTGAATAATGAATAAACCAGCTGTGAAAATTAATGTGCAATTTTATCTCTTTTCCGGTAAATTTTAGTTAAAATAAAAGCAAAATCAGTAATATTGTGTTCACAGTTATTTTCTTTTTAGGTACAAGAAGTCAGGTACGTGCATAGCACTATTAACATAAATTCATAAAGCTTTAAGGAACTCAAATGGGTCATTCAAACTGTTTCCTCACCTAAAATCACCCCATACTGTGTAGATAAAACTCTATTTTAATTTGAAAGTCTTTTTAGAAAGCTGCCAATGTTGAATTAGTCCTGTCTTCTTTTACTAATGTGTTTTCTCTTTTACAGTAAATTCCTAATTACATCCATCTGTTTGCAGAAGACTGAAATCAGGAATGGGGCAGCACAGAGAATAAACAGGACAGTACTAACAGGATTATCTGCTCCAAGAGTTTTCATGGGTAACATGTCAAGAGAAAATGTATGGAAGGCAATCAGTTTGAAAAATCTATCTTTAGATAGAATTAATGTTTTATTTTATTCACACTTCACTACTCTAAAATATTTGAAATAGTTTACTCCAAAATATTAATATATGTACACAAAGGTACGTACACAGTACCATCTCCCCTACGTAGTGGGGAGGAGAACTGATATTTTATCAGAAATGTAGGTTAAAGATAGCTGCTGTAACTGAGTTCTGAACAGAGCACTGTTTCCTGACAGCAAAAGTAAAAAGGAAAACATTTTGTGAAATAAAAATAAGCAGGAACATGTTTTTCCTGAGATTTCATATCTAGCACCTATATATTATATATTATACCTATATCATGTAATACTTAATAAATATTTTGTTGCTGGGTGTGGTGGCTCACACCTGTAATCCCAGCACTTTGGGAGGCCCAGGTGGGCAGATCACCTGAGGTCAGGAGTTCAAGACCAGCCTGGTGAAACCCCGTCTCTACTAAGAATACAAAAATTAGCCGGGTGTGGTGGCACACGCCTGTAATCCAAGCTACTAGGAAGGCTGAGGCAGGAGAATCACTTGAACCCAGGAGAGTGAGCAGAGATCACACCATTGCACTCCAGCCTGGGTGACAAGAGTGAAACTCCGTTTCAAAAACATAAATAAATAAATAAATATTTGTTGAATATACAATTATATCTTCATATTACAAATTTAACAAGATAGACAATGTCTTCACAGATTTATAGCAGCTACTGGAAAATCTAAGCATCTATTTTTTAAAATAATCCCTCAATTTTTTTAAAAAAGGGGGATATATTATTAAACTAAGTCTACAAAGACATTTATATGGGAAACTAATATAATCTAGCCTATGAATATACTTTAATAGTGATTCTAACTTGACACAGGTATAGAACACAGAATATTTAGAAAAGTGAATAGAGATCATTTCATTTAGACACACACACGCGCGCGCACACAAATATCACTTGTTTTCAGCAAGAATTTTAACACAAACTGAATAAACAATAAATTTTAAATTGAGCCATCCTTATGAAAGAAAGCATGGAGTATATGGGAAAATCAAGATTTCACTTGGAAAATTAGGGAGGCCTGACTTGTATTCGCACAGGCCATTCCACCCACTACAAGACAAGGCCAAATTTTTTCCGAGGATGTAGCCCTGAATTTCTCCTAAGGCCAGTACAACCACTCAATAGAAATCCCAAAGTTCTGCCCCCATGAACAAAAAGTACTTCACACAAAGCATGATTAAAAAGCAAGAAATGTTAAGTATATACTCACATCAATCAACAAACACCAAGTGCCTCCCACTTCACTGTATTCTACCCCTGGGTATTCCAGGAGAGCAGTCAGTGAGTCACAGGCAGCTGACGGCCCAGGGCTCTGAAAAATTCTCCTCTAGCCTGCACTTCATGCAGACAGGGTCTCAGTCCAAGGTAGTCTCTGCAGGACTACCTTGGTTCCCAACTTCCAGTGGATTACAAACTTTCCTCTGGGTGCATTTAAAGAGCTCCTGGTTTGGTAAGATTCTAATTAGAAACCCAAGGAAGCCTATAAGGCCCTCTGGAGATCTGAGGCCAGCTTAAACACTAAATACTACTCCCACTCCCTGAAACCTGCAGGAATTTATCAATTAAAGTTAGCCTTCTGCATCTGGCCTCCACTCAAACTCCCACAATAGTCCTCAAGGAGACCTCCAAAGCCACCAAATTTCCCAGTTATTGGACAGCCATTGGTACTCAAATACCTAAAGACAGCACTTGTTTCAACAGTTAAAACCAAGGTTTATTAGGAATTCCTAGAATCACATAAAATAGTTTACTAATACGTACAAGTTAAGGTAGAAAGAGCACAGAATGAGGCAGTATTAAAAATGAGTTCTAGTTCCAGTTTGGGTCCTAACTCACTTTGTGAAGAGAACAATTATCCAACCTGTGGATGTGAAAACAATTACTACTTCAAAAAACTTTTCTTCGTCATTCAGTTACTCCTTCCTTCATCCTAAATCATTTTAATTATGCTATGCATGGAATTTATGCATAGCATAATGGGGTTAGTGGAGTTAGTGGGGAAAACAGAAATACTGGGAGCAAGGGTAGCATAAATTGAGAGATTTAATTTACTGTGAGGGTTCAGGCAAGATTTCCTTGAGGAATCAGCACCAAAACAGAGCCATAAAGACTGAGTAGAAATTAGTTAGTCAAATAAGTATAGGGAAAGATTCCAGGCAGAAGTGCAAAGGTCCTGAAACCTCATTCAAATGTAAAGTAGGATTATGGCATACCTAAATAACTTTTCAAAAACTTTTGAAAATATCAAAACTTTAATCTATAAAATTTAACCTATGAAATTTGCTATTTGTAAGCTTCACCTTTCTTATAGGCTCATCTACAGTTTGGATTTTTTTTAATTGTCCATTTTTTTCCTAAGGAAACAATGAGAGCCTAACCCTGACTCTATTATTTTCTACCATGTACCAATGCTTAGCTAACAAAACAGATCAATGCTCATGTAGGAACAATGGTTTGGAACACTGAATAAAACTCTGACTTAAGCTTTTGTTTTTAGAACATATTGTTTGGTGCATACAAAATCAGGATGTGTATAGTTCCCTGGCATATTTTCCACGTAAGCATATGGAACAAACCTCTCTATCCCTATCTTTTAAAAAGAAGTTAGTGTTTTGAGTTAATTATCGTTCACATTCACAACTGCTAAGGCTCCTTTTATACCAAAAAAAAAAAAAGTCAAACTTAAATAGCATGATTGGTTTAATTTTTTGTAGTTGCTTTGTTAATTTTCTTTTGTTTCAATATCCTTTGAAACAGCAGGTTTGTAAGAGGATCATAACACATGTACATATCAAGGTATGTCTTAAATACATGATAAATGCTTACTCAGGGTTTTTCCTTCTCATAGCATATTAAGAGGTACTAGATAGTTAATCTGGAGCTTTTATCCTGCTCCAGATACATGTAATCTAAAATTACTTTATGTCAACAACATATTTGACTTATTTTCTTGAATTCTGAACCCATTAAATTGACTCAATCTGAAAATTAGCTTCATACAGGTGCACATGTAAAGTGTTATACAAACTTATTTATTCCTACTCTTCTGAAAATGTTCATAACTACTGATTTGCTATGTTTTACTATAGGTTGTAATATGTGAAATTTTGAGTAATATTTTAAACTTTACCCCACTTATATAAATAGCTGGTTCAGGAAAAGTTTATTTTATATAGCTAAGTTTAAAAGTCATTTTCTTGGAGCTTTTATTAGTGTATTTCGAAAGACCTCCTAAACAGAACTAAAAGTGGCCTGGTATTCCAATAAGCCACAAAACATGTTTTTTTATATTTTATAACTAACAAAACACCTCCAATTGCTGAAATTTTACATTTGGTAGAAGCAACAATGTATTGTCTCTACTATTATAGTCATGTGTTACTAATTATTCAGACAGGGGACGTATCAAAATTTGTTTTTAAATAGCTGCAAGAGGTAATGGTTCGAATATAGAATTTGAGAGTACACAAAGAAATTTTATAACAGACATTAAACTTTTTAATTGTTCATATATGTTCTTTTAATTTAGAAGGAATAAAACCTCAGTGAGAAAAAAAAAAAACACCTCAAGGTTATAGATGCTTTGTACACAGTTCTTTCTAGTAATAATTTTGCTTAGAAATCAAACTTACTGCCCAGGCATGGTGGCTCATGCCTGTAATCCCAGCACTTTGGGAGGCTGAGGTGGGTGGATCATTTGAGGTCAGGAGTTCAAGACCAGCCTAGCCAACATGGTGAAACCCCCTTCTCTACTAAAAAAATATATATATATACAAAAATTAGCCAGGCGTGGTGGCACACATCCATAATCCCAGCTACTTGGGAAGCTGAGGCAGGAGAATCACTTGAGCCTGAGAGGCAGAGGTTGCACTGAGCCGTGATAGTGCCACTGCACTCCAGTCTGGGCAACAGAGTGAAACCCTGTCTCAAAAACAAACAAACAAAAACAAAAAAAGAAAGAAATCAAACTTACTGTTTTCCAAATAACTCTGAAGAAAAGATCTTGCAACATACTTTATCTGCTTTGGCAATTACTTTGGACATATTTAATAAGGCAAATTCTCTTATTAGCATATCAAAAACACAATAAAAAAGATCAGAGACTTGAAATAAATACTCCACTGACAATTTTCACCTTTAATATTCCTTTCACATAGAATAATTTGAAATATTCTTAATGAGGGAATTACTGGTTTGATCATGATCCCTATATGGAAAATATTTTTTATATTATCTTGGATCCATGATATACATTTACTTAGCATATTGGAGGGAAAAGTGAGAAAACAAACAAAATCTTCCTAGATATGTAAACAGTATGTCAAAGTCAGGAGTAAAATGCATTGGTATCTTAAGCTACCAAAATGAAGGCATTTGACTGAAAAAATGGTTGATCATAATGTAGAATTGATTTATACATACTGAGGCTCATTCTAAAGCACTTTTAAATCCATTGTAATTTTTTAAAAGAACAAAATCATTTGAATGGTTAATTGACTATTAAGAAAGAAAACTGGCCTGGCTGGGCAAGGTGGCTCACGCCTGTAATCCCAGCACTTTGGGAGACCAAGGCGGGTGGATCACGAGGTCAAGAGATCGAGACCATCCTGGCCAACATGGTGAAACCCTGTCTCTACTAAAAATACAAAAATTAGCTGGGTGTAGCGATGTGCACCTGTAGTCCCAGCTACTCAGGAGGCTGAGGCAGGAAAATCGCTTGAACCTGGGAGGTGGAGGTTGTAGTGAGCCAAGATCATGCCACTGCACTCCAGCCTGGCAACAGAGCAAGACTCTGTCTCAAAGAAAAAAAAAAGAAAGAAAAGTTTTCATAACAAAGCTTACCGGTTATTTTTTAATCAAAAGAATAAATACATTGAAATATTCATTATGTCTCTGTTTAAAATTGCTAAAGGAATGCTTGAATTGAATCTAGATAACATGAAATATGTTAAAAGTAAGTTCCTCAGGGAAAGAAACATTTTAGCATGCTACCCAGATATTAGTGAAGTGCAGAGAATTTCAAAACATAAAGTTATATTCCTTTCATATTTGTCTTTCCTAAGCCAGACCATAAGTGTAGAATCTTATATCTAAGCCACTTACACTGTCAGTTTGGATTAAATTCCATTGTGAACTCTACATTGCACTCTTATGGGAGGAGCTAACCTGTCACTACTAACTAAAACATGATACTCCATATCTTAAATGTATACTTTAACATCTCAGTATTAAAATTTAAAAATAATATCAATTATTTTCCTATTTTAAAAGTTTTAGTTTGGCCCTATTCATATTGTCCAGAAAGTAAATCTTTGTTAAGTAGTAAGTGTCCATTCACAAAGGTCATTGAGAGTGACTGAGAGAAAAAACTTTAAAAGTTTACACTTTAAAATGTACTTTTAAATGCACTTCTAAAATGTAACATGTTCTAATACCTTAGTCTGTGTTGGTCTGTGTATATGAAATACTATGTGCCCAGTATTGTTCTGGGTACCTTGAGGAGTACGAGTGCACACACATACACACAGAATACAGAAAATTAACCCATATAAAACAACTATAGAACAAAGGATTATCAATTCTGAAATGACAAAATTTTAGAAATGGAGAACAGATTAGTGGTTGCCCAGGGTTAGGGAGGTGTGTGTGGCTATAAAAGGGCAACAGAGAGGATCCTTGTGATTATGAAAGTGTTCTGTATCTTGACTGTGCTGGTGGTGGATACATATGGAATAAAATTCTATAGGACAAAACACACACACACACGAACAATTAAAAGGAGAAAACCTAAATAAGATCAATGAATTTTTATCAGTGTCAATGTCCTCCTTGTGATATTGCACTACAGTTTTGAAAAATGTTACCATTGTGGGCAACTGAGTAAAGGGTACACGGGATCACTCTGTATTATCCCTTACAGTTGTGAATCTACAATTATCTCAAACTAAAATGCTTTTAGATTATAAAATATACTTTATTGTAAATACATGCCCCCCAATAAAAACACACAAGGAATGAATGTCAAAAATCCTAGTGACAAAACGAAGTATCATATAGGTGCAGTAGTAATTCCCCTCAAAGAAACCCAGAGTAATCATTACACCTTAAGTATTCTTAATATCAGTATGTTCTTAATTTTTTAAATTATGTGTTAGTTTTAAAGATCACATCCTATAAACTGAAGATTTCTCATGACACAGTAGTGATAAAATGCTACCTTACAGTTCAGATGATGGTAGAATCATCCAAAAAAAAAATGAAGAAGAACCATCTTTCTCTTATCAGTTTATGTTATGAGATAAGAAGATCTCTCTCCCTCTCTCTCCCCCTCTCACATCTGCAAGAGTTTGGACTGAGGACTACAATGAACTAGCCACAAAGATTTCACAAAGTCTGGTCTCTATCTACTTTGAATTTCTTAGAAAAAATTTAAGCATATCGTTCCTTTTTCACTAAAGCAAGACGAGAAATCACGTATAAACCACTGGAATTGCTTTGCGGTGAGGAAGTCGAAGGTGATCAAAGGCAGGGTGACACGCAAAATGGCACTTGGATATAATGGGTCTCATTAGGGTAGAGTCCCATTCACGTAAAATGACTTCCAGGCAATTCCTAGGGCCTCGACTTTCAACCTGACACGTGCCTGTGTGCAATGAAGATGGAAATAGGGACATCGGGTACCTCCCACACCCATCTGGAAGCTTCACCCTCTCGGCCTGAACCCCAAAGACCCGCTGAAAAGAATGGATGCTTTTGCGGACTCCCGTCCCCACCCTGCGGCTCCCCAAGAGCTCCACGGGCAGGGGAGCCGGGCAGAGGCGTCGGGGACTCCGTGCGCGGGGCGAGGCCGGTGATAGGGGGCGACGCGGGTTCGGGCTCCGGGCTCACCCGCGTTCTGCAGCGTCTCGATGTTTTGGGGTCTGGTCGCCAGCTCCGCCACCATCTGCACGAAGTGGGTCCTGGCCTTCTGATATTGCTCAAACACTGCGGGAGAGAGAGTCGGTGGACCCCGCCGCAACCGGGTCTCCTAGCCGCCAGCCCGTCAAGGCGCCTGCCCTCCCCAGCCCTACCTTGCAGCACCTGCCTCTGACTCATGACGCCCCCGCCACGGTCTCCCCTCCTTGAGCTCTGCGGGGAAGCGGCTGGGCCTTCGAGTCAGCCCAGAGGGCAATCGTGGCGACGACTCGGCCTCCGACGGGAGCCTCTTCTCTGTGTACTAGCGTCTCCCGGGCAACCTACCGGAACCGGAACGCGGCCGTCTTGTGGCAACGGCCAGTCCCGGGCGTGACGTCATGGCCTCGGTGCCTGTGCTCACTGCGCGGGGCGGCAGCACGAAGACGCCCGAGCTCGAGAACTGGGACTGCAGGGACTCTCAGCGCGCCTGTCTCGCGGAGCCGCTGGGACGTCGCGCGCCGTCGAGTGTCCCTCCACCGCCTGGAGGTCGGAGCTCCTTACAAAGCGACCCCAGATCGGCGTGGTGTCCTGACTGCGGCATGGGTCGGGACCGAGAGCCGGGAGGGCCCCACGCGCCAAGGGAGCCTGGTTCGAGTGCGGCCAGACGAGAAAACTGCAGCCCTGGAGTTGTCTGAGCTTCGACGGTCCCGAGAAATCTCACATGTGACATTGTAGAATCCGATCAACACAAGAATGTCAATGCAAAACTTAAGATGCATTGACATTTAACACTGCACTGACAGTAAAACACTGATTTAAGAATCCGTGTTTTCCTTTGTAACCCGCTGTTATATACCTGGCATTCCTGGTTTCAAGATTCCTGGAGGAGCATGACAACTATGTTCATACACTTAATTACACAATACAAAAGCATTTAAAGAGCACTCAGAGACTCAATGAAGAAAGCAGATGAGGAAAGGATGTGATAAATGTCCTGTCTTCCCTGGCTTTCTCCTTATGACTACTAATTTTGCTGTTTCCTCACTTTTATGTGATTTGTAAATATTTTGTCTTAGTCTTTTAAATTTAGGCTTCGTTATGTTGATGAATGACATCTTCAATAGAAAAGGAGAGAGAACCTTTACCTGGAAAACCAGACTTCCCTATCTTACATAACTTGAACCCTCTACCCAGTGTCTTTTAACAAAATTGAAGTACTTAGTCTATCACTGGTTTCTAGCTTGTCTCTGAAAACTATATACCAGTTGTTTCAATGACAGTTGTCAACTTTAAATGTTCCTCCATCAGAAACTACAATTTCACCAGATGTCAAGTGGATACATAGCCGCAGATGCTGCTAAGTAGTGCCAAGACAGGAAACCCCTTGATACTTCTTCAACAGAAGGGAGCATGCAGACTTAGCTGGTTCTATATTTGGAATGAGTCCTCTATAATAATCTTTGAGATCTCACCCGGACCTGAGCTCTTTGATGAAGTCCTGATATTTCGTGGAGCTCCAAATGGTTGGGGAATTGACCAGCAATCAGAGAGAATAAGTGTGTTTAGTCGGGTCCCTAATACCCGCAAAGAGCAGGTACATGTCTTCTGCTTCTGCAGCTCACAAGCCAGTGATGGCCATAATCTTTTTACTTAACTCAAAGTCGTAAGTTTTACAGTGATATCTATATTTCCCTATGGGAATATGTCCTTTAAAATTAAAGGTGTGCGTTCCCATTTAGAGACACGGGAGGAAACAGATTGAGTAAATAAGATTGCAAATAAGCCTTGTAATTTTCAGTTCCTTGTTGAATGATGAAAAAAAAAATCCCCTTAAAACTAAAAGTTTTTATATTTGGTTTCAGTCCTTAAACAAACAATTCAAACTCTTAAGCTATGCCAACTGCCATTTTTAGCAATTGCTTTACTCTTTGCTTTCTATTTTAAAAGTATTAAGAGCTCAATAGAGGGAGAAGTCTAAACCTATAAACACAACACAGTATGGGATGCTACTAAGTTCTTTGAAAACATACGTTCAAAAGCTATGTAAATTACTTTAGAGTCTGAGTATCTGTTATTAACAATATCTTTAATTGTATTGTTCCTGATAAAACATAATATAGGATGCCTACTTCATATCTGAAATTGGACATATTAAAGAAGCTAGATCTTTGCTCTTTATTCTAGTTTCCTTCTTAAAAAATCTTAAAAACTAAATGGAGAAATGTATGTAACACAGTGTTTATAATATGCATATAAGTGAAATTATCAGTAATTCAAGCATAAAATATGGCAGATTACTTTTACTGACAAGAAAACCAATCTGTATTTTCTGACCTATTTTTCAATGTACTGACTCTAAAGCAAAATACTACTGTTTTCTAAAGTTAAATGAATGTCCCATGATCACATACACACTTTTAAACTAACACTTAAGCAATGAAAAAGAAAACAATTCAAAGGGATACTTCAGTATTTTAAAAAGTATTACAGGAAGATTACTGTTCTTAAAGTACCAGCTGACTTTAGAGATATACAATGCAACTGGCACATAAGAATATACATTTGATTGAGAATGAACCATTAGCTGAACAACTTGCAAAAAAAGTGTTTCCATGATAGGTTTGTTTGGAAGCCTTTGGCTACTTTTGTAAAAAGCTCATAATATGTAACTTCAAAATCACTTTTTCAAATAATTCTTCCTTTATGAAAATGAGACTGAAAATGACAAAATAAAGCCAGTTGTAAAATCCTGTTGTTTCTCTTTGCATATCTCCTTTGAGAATTCAGAAAATCCCACTATCATGGGAATATATGCTATACATGCCTAAAAGCTTTGCTAATTTTAACATCCATGTATTTTTTCTTCAGTTCCTAGCTAAATTTTAAATTTAAACATTTATATATGCTAATTAGATATTAACATCTGCATTTTAAAACTGTCATTGAGTTGAATCAAGTGTTATATATATTCTTCATCAAGCCTAACATGTATTCATTATCAATGTGTGTCAAACACCTTGCTAATAAAAGAATGTGCCTTTCTTCCAGGACATGAAGTCTAGTAGGAGATAGACATCACTTCATTCTACCAGCATACACCCCAGCCTGCATTCATTCAATGGGCATGTACTGCAGTGTGCCACTATTTTAAGGACTGTAATTGCTCTAACTGCTATTAGTGTTTTGGGGGCAAAGATGAGGGACTTATAGTAAAGTAGGCGAAGAAGTGAGCATACCTAAAACATCATTTAAATAATAAAAGGCTTCTTGTTTTTAATAAAAATTAGCTGAGTTCTGTGCAGCTATGAAATTTCCCTCCCCTAAAATATTTTCCCCAAAATCATTGTTAGCATTTAAGAAGGCATTCAACTGGCAATTGCATGTAATTACTGAAGTTATGAGACTACATTAATCATTTTGCAAACACTAAATTTAAAATAACTAAAATAACTCCATAGTTACATACAGGAATTAAAAATAAAGGCATTACTTAGTCCATAACCAAGTTAGTGGAACAGAAATATTACCTATAATGATGAAAGTAAATATGACTGTCTTAAATGGTGCACCCCGCCTATTTTGGGAAATAATGTCAGGATTTTAGGTCTGAGCCGACCATCCAGTTATTTCATCAAGTTTGTCAGCAGAGCAGAAAAGACTTGTACACTTGCATCCGGGAAGGGAAGATTAACATTTCTATGCATGTTTTGTGTTGATGCCTTACTCCCTATTCTTGGCTTTCCAAACCTTTAAAGTCAACTCTTTGCATTTTAAAGTTTTTCTTTTTAGCGTTAAGGTCAATGTCAAGATGACAGTGGTTTAACTGGTCCCAAATTCCTAAATATATACCTGTACCTGTCTTCCTTTCCAGTAATTCAGAGGATGAAGAGATGGAACTAATCTTTTCCACTTCCAAAGAAACCCGTGATTAGGGGGATTCGACACACGAATAATTTTGCTTCCCCAAAAGGCACCATGTAGTGCAAAGTGATTGATACTAAAAATGGGTGCTTTCAATGTTAAGTCCGAAATGCAGCATGCCGTTTTCTAAGGCAGTAGTGACATGCATAAAAACAAATTATTGGAGCTTGATGTGAGTGTGATATAAATACCTTCCATTTAGACTTGCGTGCGTTTTAAGTAATTCAAAACTGACCAAAGCCTGCATCACGAGCTGGAAAACACTAAGCGCCCTGCTCCAGATGCCGGTCAGCCCTCCCTCTCAATACCTCCCACCCCTTTAAAATGTTGGCGTTGTTGGACTTGTGTCACAGAAGGTCCGTACTATCCTCTCCACCCTTCAATCAGTGCAAGACACAGCAGACAAAGACGGAAAGTGCCACATAAGAAACGACTCTAGAAAGCCCACCAAGCCCGCGTCCGGGCCACTCATCCCCTAGACGCGGGTCCCGCGAGGATTGCGCTGCGGCTGGCCGCCCGCCGCAAGCCGAAGCCGGATGCCGGCGGGTCCCCAAGCGGAGTGTCCACCGGGTCCGCGCTCCCCGGCGCAGCAGGCAGCCGCGTCCAATGTGGACATGAGTGTCGGGCCGAGGGCTAGGGAAAAACGTGGTCCTTCCCGGCTTCCTTGGCTTTTTGCATTCTTCCCAAGTTTCTCCAACTCCAACGAGCAGCTTCGCTGTGTCTGCGAAGTTTCTAACGGGGGAGGCGGCGCTGGGAGCTGGCTGGGAGCGCGGGCGGGGGCCTCGTGGGTGTCGCGGGAGGAAGGGG
>NW_012119932.1:4307874-4323072 GCF_000951035.1 Colobus angolensis palliatus
CAACTCGCGGGGGCGAGCGCGGAGCTGGCGGAGACCTGAACCCAGGAACCCAGGCCCCGCGGCGCTGGCGCTGCCAGAAAACTCGCTGCGGCCGCACCGGTCGGCCTACTTCGCCCCGGCTGTCCGCGCCCGGTACTTAGAAGAGCGCCCTGGCCGGGAAAGGTGGGGAAGGGCTTCGGGCTCTCTCTTGCTGGAGTGGGGTGCAGCACCCCGCACCGCCTTACACCGGCCCGTCCCCTAGGACCCCGCGACGGAGGCCGGATCCCAGAGGCGGGGATAGGAGCCAATAGCTGATACAGACAAAAAATAAAAAGCAGCTGCACCTCATTGCGCATGTGCGAGCCTCGATTTTTTTTTTTTTTTTTAATTTTTGACGTCATTTCGCGATATCAAGTCCCAAGCCAAAATGTCTTGTGCATTGGTTACTCTGAAGAATAATGGACTGTATGTTCTGACTCCTGGAAATAACTGCAAAAGTACCGAGGGATGGTTTTCAAGGTTTCTGAAACCTTTGAAAAAAAAAAAGTGTCTCCAGTTTAACCACTCTATCTGTCCGTTTCTCCCCCAGAGATGATCTGAGCGGAGAGTAAGCTCCGCTAAAACGTAGGCTAAATTCGAGAACACGGCGGCACTACATCTCTCATTCTTTCAGAGATGCTTGCACTACAGTTTGAACCCTTGCTTTTTGACATTTCAGAGAAAACATCTAAATATTGCTAAAGCTGGATTACTTTACCTCCTACTCCAATATTACCTAATTTTTTTTACGGTGAAAAAATAAAAGTTCCTATATGAACAATATAAAAGATTAACTACCTATATGAAGAAAATACTAATAATTTTCCCAAAACTAAGACAAATCTGGTCTTAAGGAATTGAATTATAAAGAAATGCTTTTTATTCAAGGAATGCTTTTTTTTTTTTTTTTTGCCCTGGTGAAATAATATGCAATTGCTTATTTTACTTATAAGTCAAGGGTAACAGTCTGGGAAATTTACAAGCAAAGCTGGACGTATGCAAGTAATTTCAATATATATATGATCATTTCCCAAAGAGAAACAATTTACTAATAAATTCCTGGCTTAAAGAGTGTGTTGCAATACTAAAAACACACAATGCGTAAATAAAAATAGAGATCTCTTGTAGCCCAATTGAATAGAAAAACATTGAATTTTTTAAAAATGTGGTCTATGTATAATGCCTTAAATGTATGGCAAAAGTTTAAGAAAGAAACCAAGTAACTGAATCAGTTCTCTTCCTGGGAAAGGATATTCCCAGAACCCACTACAGACCATGATAATAGACTTTTGTTGCACTAGAGTCTCTTTTTAGGTTTAGAGAGGCTATATAAATTGTGTATATTAAAGTTCAGGAAAATGCAGTTTCCTAAGTCTATTTTAAAGGTTGCTTGCAGAATTGAATGACAAGCTTACTTTATTGTCATGAATTTCCTAAAAAGTGTTATCCAAACTGATAAGCATTTCAATAAGAATTATTTGAGCAGAATGATCACTTGGTGAAAGTGAGGGGAGTTCCACTGAATCTAGTAACTTCCATCTCCTTAGAAAATGATGGGACAGTTTGAGGAAAACCCAAATGAAAATGTCTTAAGAAAATTGTCATGAGGCATATTTAGAAAGAAACAGCTGGTAAACACATTTTCCCAAGCTTACTGTAACTGAGTTCTTCAGTTACTCTAGAAAAACTGTAATGTATCATGTTCAAAACAAAAACACTCTCCTGAGGTAATTACTGATAACACTAATTTGTCTGATTCATGAACAGCTATTAATAAAAGCTTCTGAAATATCACTGTTTCTTCTCAGTACAATTTACTCATAAGTTTTTTGGAAATGTACTTGCCGAACTTAGGAGTTTTGTTGAGAAGGCTGGAAAGAAGTCAAAAATTGAGTGGTAATAAGATTCTATAGAAATGTAACCGATTCCAATAAAAAGTCCTCTGTACGGAAGTACATTATGGAAATGACGTGGTTGTCAGACCTAATTGCTTGGCTTTTGAGTCCTCAGAGAAGAAATTCTACAGCCTTAGGGGTGTAGCCTCAAAAGCAGCAGCGTTCCTGGTTTCAGTTTAAATAAAACAATGAAATCCATCATTATTCAAGTCAATAGCGATAATTCACATGAATATGAATGCACTTTGATCTTATCCTTCAATTCATTGAAAGACAGTCGTAATGAAAAAGGGAGATAATCTCTTTAACTTGGTCCAAAGCAAGTTGTTGGAGCTTTTCTTTCTTGAAAGACCGTAGAAAGGAACTTTTCACTAAAGCCTTGCTTTCCTATTTTTAAGATGGTGATGGGGGTGGTTTGGCAAGCTACAGGTCGTTATGCTCCCTCTAGGAACCAAGCAGTGCTTTCTTCTTTTAGGTAAACTGTCTTATTTAATGAACTTGATATTTCGTGAAGCTTAAAGGTGAACCTCTTTTAATAATATATCTAAGAGTCATTTCAGGAGGCAATAATTTGAGTTTACCATCACTTGTGATTGAGACATACTATTTTCAGTATGCTTTAAAGCTTATTTAAATTAAAGAGGATATTTCAAGGTCTTAGTAGATTTGCAATATCCAACGCTAGATCCTTAAGCATTCCTGTCCAGCTGTAAAGACAGTTAATGCCATGTCTGTGCTATAAGAAAGTATGAAAGCACTTTAAAATTGCACCTTACTTGTGGGTATTCAACCAAATTTTCAGACACTAGATGAGAAATTAGCAGTTTCAAGTTCTTATGTACAATTTATCATTCTCCTTAGAATCCTGGAAACATCTGTCAGATATTTTAACATACAGTATATGGTATTTGAAATATAATGAAGTAAAATACTCATTAATGAGAGTATCTGATAATGCTACCAGCTTGGAAATTGTTTAGCTTTTCATTGAGTTCATTAAAGATATCCAAGCTTTGTGCTAGTTATCAGTAAGCTGGAGTTTTTTCCTAATAAGAGTTGTTGAGACTTTTGAAATTCCCTGGAAGTCCAACAAATATTTGTTATGTTCAAAGGACTCTGAAGATTACAAAGATGAATAAGGCAGGTGCTTATCCTCAGGGAGCTTTAAACTTGGAAATTTCAGCACATTTCTGATTTACAAGAAATTTTAACCCATTAAGACCACTCAGCTAACAACGGCTATTCAAAGCCGGGACAATTATTA
The DNA here is from genome assembly GCF_000951035.1 of Colobus angolensis palliatus. Classification (NCBI taxonomy): domain Eukaryota; kingdom Metazoa; phylum Chordata; class Mammalia; order Primates; family Cercopithecidae; genus Colobus; species Colobus angolensis. The sequence continues at coordinate 4,311,052 of NW_012119932.1, forward strand.
AGAGCGAAGAAACTTGGCAATGCACATATTTCCCGAGTTATCCTAGTAGCTAAATAAAAGACTTAGCTAGATACTTTAAGGACTTTTCTTCAATAAAACCTGCTTAAAACATTAACAAGAGTTCTCTTGTTATAAAATGTTAAACTGGTGTCCTAGAGCCACAGAAAAAGTAGATCCCTCAAGGGTTAATGCCAGTCGTTTTCTTTATGTTTCAAACCACGCAGTCCACACTGCCAAGGGTTGATGCGGATCATCCAATGAAATGGAAAAAAAAAAAAAGTGTTCCATCCACTAGTAATAACTAGTATCCAGATGCAACAGTTAAGCCAACGCAAATGGTTACATTCTGGATTTCATGCAAAATATTCATGGTAGACGAAGAAGAAAGATTGCAGCGGGTGCTTGTGCCTGTGGCTCTAACCCAGAGGAAAGCCACTGTTACCAAGCGCAGACGCAACCATGAGCTCTTCTTTGTGTCGATGTTATTAGAAAGGGAGTGGGCGTTTGACTTCTTTCTTTGGCACCACCCTTATTTCTGATGTCAAGAAAAGCTCTCTAATTGGCCACTGAAAAAGAATTTCTGATCAACTCCGCGAAGAGAGCACCTGGGGCTGGGACTCAGCGACGCGCCCGGATTTAGGGGCCTCAGGTGCCCGCTGCTCGCGGCGTGCGCCGCACTGTGCGCTCCCAGCCGCCCCTATTGTCTGCGGTGGGGGCAGGGCCCAGCCGGGGGCGCTGGCTTTTGAGCAGAGCTGAGGATTTTGGAGGCTGAGGACCGGAGGTGGGGGCGAGATGTCCCCGAAGGCAACCCCCAGGGTTTCAAATGCTCGAGCCCGAGGTGTAGGAGGAGGCAGAGGTACCAGCGGCTGCGGCGGCGGCCCTGGCTGCAAATCGCCGTCGTGTGGTTGCTACTGGCAACCGAGCCTCTGCCGAGCGCGCAGCCCCGCAGCCCCTGGAAGGAAGGTGGCGAGGGAAACGGCTGCGGCGCCGCGGCCGCGCCAGCTTGCCCCCCGCCCCACCCCAGGGCTCTCGCTCCCGCCCGCGTCCCACAGCCCCTCCGGGCCTTGACCGTAGCTGTGCGGCAACGAGGGCCGAAGGGCTCTCGGGTTCGGGGCGTCGCTGTCTTGTAAGCGTCAAGTGGCTGGCGCCCTCCGCGAAGGCAACATGGCAGCTCGGGGTCAAAGAATGGGATCCCTGCGGTCGCCTGCGGGGCCGGGGTGGCGGGCTCCCATCTCTAGGCCGGGAGTCAGCCCTGCCCGCGCCTCCAACTCCCAGCCAGGCCGAGCCAAGGGAGCCGCGCGCGTGGCCTCGCCTCGCCTTCGCCCCTCGGCCCTTTGTTCTCAACTGGGCGGCCGCCTCACTCTTCGGGGGCTTTTCATGAAAACCTCGAAGCCTCGGCCACCCGAGATGGTGACACCGGCCCTGCTACCACTCAACAGAAATGCCTGGCATTCCCCGTCCCCGGGGGGACCGGGCAGAGCAGGAGGCGCTGGGGCGGGATCCCAAACGACCCTCCTTGCGGAGGCCTCTCGTCGGGTCGGTTCCTTCCCTCCAGGCCTGAACTCGCCGTTTCCCCTCCTCACCTCGGAGAGGGGTGAGGCTGGAGACCGGGGAAGGGACACGCGGGGTCAAAAGACAATGCCTATCACACCCACCACCCCAAGGATATGAGATTCTCCCCACGGGGGAGAGAGAAGCTGCTGGCTCAGAGTCGTCCCAGTCTCGAAAAATCAGGGTGCCAAGCGCGCCTTTAGGTCTGCGCTGGACTCCATCAGGCTTTGGCGCGGGCAGAAGCCGGGGGAGGGCGCCTCACAGAAAGGACCCCCGGCGCTCCCCGGGTCTCGGGCCGCGGCGGCTGCACCACCCGAGGGACGACCCGCGCCCCGGAGCCGTCCACCCGGAGCGCCGAGGGGGGGTCGACGCCCACGGAGGAGGAAGGCCAGGGGGAAATTTGCATTTCGTAAAACCGCGGTTAAGAAATGACGATGCCACGTAGACAAGCCAGTTGTGACGTTCAGCACAACGTGCTACTGAACTACCGAGATCCGCCACCAAATGGCGGCTCCGGCAGCCTGCTGCACTGATAAAGAGGACTCGCCCGCCGTCGCCCATTTTAGGCCGCTTTCACTTCTCCGCTGATGCCCCAGATTCCCCAATCCCTTTCCCCAAGTCGTCCCTTCCTCTCCCGGTTTTAGGGCGCACGGGGAGCTCTCTTATCCGAGAAGCCTCTGTGCTCTGGGGATCCGGCAGGCGCTGGCTCTGCAGGAAGCCGCCGCGTCCCGGCAGCTTTCGGAGGCGATGTCCCAGCCTCGGCCCACCCGCTCCTCTGCCCCGCCGGGGGAGCCGGCACTCCCAGGGTCGCCTTGTCCGGGGACCCATTTTGGCGTCGCCTTCGCGTCCCGAGATAAGAGCCTTTGCCCAGATCGTGAGATTCCGCCGCGCAGCCACCCCTCCTCAGCCCTGTCACCCGGTCAAGGCTCTTTCCCAGGGGATTCGAGTGCGTTCTATTAAACGAGCCCAGCGGGAAGACCCTCTCCCCTAGGCCTTTCCAGTCACAGACATGAAGTCGCTTTCGGGAACCTTCAGGGTGGCCACTTTATAACTTAATGATTTTATTTAAAATCATCCAACAAAACCCCAAACTCCAAGGACACCTCGTTCCTTAAGGAGAAAGGGCATTGATTGGACTCGAGGAGGGAGGAGGGCAAAGAAAGGTGATTATCGGGCCTGGCTCCTGGTAGGGCGCGCTCCCGTGGGCTCTGTCCGCGAAGCCGCTGCCTCCCCGAATGCGGGTCGTTTTCCTGCGCGCGCTGAGCTCGAAGGTCAGGGACCCGTCGCTGCGCCTCGGCCCGCCGCTGTGAAGGGCTTCGGCGGGAAGGGGGAGCACCTCCGGAGGCGGCGCGTACCCGGCTGTCGCCGCCGCTCGCCACGGGGTCCAACTTTGGAGAACGACGTCGTTCCCCCGCCCCTCAAGCCCCTTAGGGCCTGACAATCTCGCTTTCAAATTTGGCGGGATCCGAGTCCGCAGAGCCGAGGGCGGCGCGAGGCTAGCAGCGCACGCGCAAAATGGCCTCCCGGTGCCCCGCGGCCTTGGCTCGCGCGCCCAGCAGGGCCGAACGGGGGTGGCGCAGTTCCGAGCAGGGGACTGGGTTGTAGCTCTTTCCCCTACTCTGTGAGATGCTAATTAGAAAATAAGGAAAAAGAGAGGGGCGGTTGCTTCTTTAAGGTGTCTTTTTGATAAAGGTCCCCCATACCAGGGAGGCAGCGCTGTGAGAAGAAGTCAGGTGATTTCCTCCAGGCCAGTGTACTGTGCCCTTTCCACCGGGTACTAGAACCTAAGAAACCTGTTTTTTTGGAATGCCGTGGGGGTTTCCCACCCTAATCACCCTCGCCCGGGCTTCATGGTCCACGCCGTGCGGTGCGCCCCTCTCTCTGGCTTAGTTGAAAGATCTTCCACTCCTAAGGACTTCGGACCTGTGACTTGGGCTCCTTGGGCTCCTGGACCGACTTCTCCACCTGCACTAACCTCGGTGTCCGTCTCGGCCACCATCCCATTCCTGGCATTCCACTTTCCGACGCGCTTCCCTATCACCCGGGTCTGCAGCCTCTTCTCTCAACTTGAGTTCTGGCTAATTTAGGACAGACAGTTGGAGATCTCCAAATCCGCACCAACGTTGAAATCACGTTCACGGTGAAGTTTGCATTCCATGATGAGCCGACAATTAGAGCAAGAAGTAGCATTTTACTGAAGGGTAGGGAACAACGCCTGCTACTTTTGAAAGTAACTTCCAATTGTCTCGGAAGGGACATTGTTAAAGGCTAGGGGCTGAAAAATGAGAGTAGTTTTAACTCCTTTGTTGAAAGTTTTTATGAAGCTCTTACTATTTATTTGGAGGGCTAAAGCGACTTCCGAATGAGTTTTCCTCTTGAACTTCTCCAGAACACTTCTCACAAGAGTCCTACAGAGGAGCCTTTCCAGTGATAAATATGACATGACTTCTGGTGTCGTCGACTTGATGAAGACAGTTGATAGTGAAGTTCTTCATGTGAGACCTCTAGAAATTGCACACTAAGAAAAAGAAACTGGTGCAAATAAAGGAAATCCGTTTCAAGAACCAAAAGAAGAAAAAACGTTAAAAAAAAAATTAACTGCGGAAACAGGAAACACTCAACTATGTAAACATTTTCGGAGACTTTCATAATCAAAACTGGGCGATCTTGAGATTTGCAGGGAGATCGGCTGGCTCAAGGTCTTCGCAGTGGGTATTTCCAAATCTGATTCGCTGCAAGGCTGTAATATGTGGGTATCTCCTTCTATTCCTTGTAAAGAACTGGAGACGTCTCCTCGCTCTGAATTCTGTAGTGCTAATTTACCTCAAGGGCTTTTTTTTTTTTTGAGGAGTCAGAATTTCTTTTAGAGCAACCTTCCAAAGTATTACCTGTGTTAGTGTTCATTTTGTACATGAAGAAACATCCTCAAGTGAAATGCTGTATCTCAAGAGCTTTAAGTTGGAGCTGGGTTCAGTGATTTTTGCACATTAGTGTCTTAAAGGCATAGATGGTTTTTGAAAAGGGTTTAATTAGTATACTGTTAGACGCAGCACAGATCTAAAATGATGTCTAGGCGTTTTTCATATAATTTGATCAAGACCCTTTTGTTTTGGATAAACGCAATGAAGACTGTGTGGGGAAAACAGCCAAAGTATTTTAAAAATCTTATGGAGCCTCCATTCCAACTAAGTTAAATTAAATCAGAATTTCCAACTATCATTCCTCGTGCATTAGGAAGAAAAAGATCTCAAACATTTATCAAACCTTTAAAATACAAAGAGAAATGGAAAAATTAACAATTGCTTCACCCCAGGATTTTAAGAGACTGGATTCCATGTGCAGATTGTTTCTAAAAGTAAATCCTATCCCCTCAAAAGATACCATAAAATAAACTATTTTAAAATACCAAACGTCCTCCTTTCGTGTTGGTCAATGCAAGGCGCATTTCACATGGGTATTTAAGTTCCTATTGTTTTCATAACAAAACCTTAATAGGCCCATACAATGAGTGTAACAAGATTTCACAAATTAACTGCACCTTCAAAATATTCAGAAAAGAGGAAAGGATGAAGGAAAGTCCCTAGCAGCTTATTCTGCCAGTTGCATTTTCCCTCTAGAGGTCCAAATAGTATCAGGTATGGATATGGAAATAGCAATATGGTTGGCAGGTTAAGACAACTGAAGGGCAGTTGTTTTTTCAATGCAGTGCAATTAACGGCCGGCAATTTTAAAAGCAAAAAGTACTTGTAAAGTGGTATGCATGTGTAAAGCAAGATAGATCACTATTTACACAACAGCAACCAGCCTCATTTTTCTCTTTGCATTTAAGCTAAAAATCTGTAAAATCAATTTAGGCATTTTCTCTGAAATATTTTGTTAGCACTAACTTTGTGTTCTAGAATATTTTCAGAAGCAGAAGTCAAACTTAAAGCTGACTTTTCCTGTACCCTGCTTTGGCTACTAAAGTTACAAAGTTAGCAGCTTTTGATATGGGTTTTCATAAGGTTGAAATTTTCTAACATGGTAACCTAGCAAACGTTTTTAATCTTAGTTGTCAAACTATAATAGCTGCTTATTTAAGAATACAAAACATCTTCCATTCATAGAAAAAATTTTGGCTGAAATGTACTTTTAAGCTTATGCCATTTTCTAATTGAGTAGGAGAAAAAAATCTTTTCAACTAAATAACATTTTCACATATGTTTAAATAGTGCTAAGTAAGCCATAACTGCAGTATCTGATTAATAAGCAATTTCAAAAATAAATCCATCATAAAGAGATTGAGATGTAAAGTTTGAATTCCATGTTGATCTTATAACTTGGTTTTATGTAAATCAAATGACAGTCCACTAGCATTTAAAGTTTTTAGCCTTTTAAAAATATTTTTTCATTCTTTATACAAATGATCCAAAGTAAAAATATCACTTGACACTTCCATTAACTTTTGTCTTAAACATCATGAAAAACTTAAAGCCTAGAAAATGAGTTAAATTCACCGAAATTGGCAAACATTGGTAACTTTTACTTCAAAGATTGTAAATAAACAGATACAACTTTCAATGGGCTTTCAAGCAGTTTTACAACAAAGCACGTACTTCTTAGCAACATCACTATAAGACAGCAATGTATTCTCTTTAACGTTTACCTGTTGTAATCCTCTATAGGGTTCCAAAACTTCTGCACATTGTGCTTTTCATATCAAATTTTTATTAAAGATCTTAGCTATTTTCTAAATGAATATCCTTTTTATTGGATTTTTTCCAATTACAAATGAAATTTCATTTTACATCTATAATTAGAAACAACACTTACAATGGGACTGTACAAATTTAGGTCAAAATAAAAATATATGTATTTTGTGACTTCATAAAACATCCTTTACTATATCTTTAAAGAAAGCAGAAGTAACAGTAATATATGTAAAAGTAATGATTTAATGACTATAAGCAAGACAAAGCAATAGAATTGTGCTTCTTTTGCAGACTGGGGACAATGAAATGTTTAGCTACAATTTTCCCATACAAACATGAAACAATATTCATATAGAATAAACACCCTCACAAATAACTGATGGGTGATGAACACACACCAAGTTCGACCAAAGCAAAAAACAAATTGAAAATTGTTGGGTGGGGTTATTCATATTTTAAATTCAACATGCTTGCTCTATTTAAAAATACCTGTAGAAGCTTATAATAAATAGCTTCTATTTCCAGACATAGCAGAGAAGGCATATTCCATTGTTAACTGTAAAAGCAACTCTTAAATTTGAAATTACTGCTATACCACATATTAAAATAACTTTAAGATAAAAAGCCTTCTTTCAGCAACTTGCTGGTTTATTTAAAAAATTGTTTTAGAATTACAGTGATCAATATGCATTTTTAAAATACAATATTAATTCCATCATAGCCAATGGAAAATTAACACGCTAAAGTTAAAGGTTTTTCTTTACTGCAGCAATTTTTAAAGTAAACATGTATTATTGGAGAAAAGTATATAAAGAAAAGTATAGAAAGTATAGAAAGATGTGCCAATTGCTTCTAATGGAACAGACTTTAGAATTAGATATCCACATTAAAAATATTCTTTGCTGGTAAGCAAGGCTAAACATAGGTTATGGGTATCTGCAAAGGTCGAACCAGTTGGGAGAATTTTAACAATCATTTCTGAATGCATGAAACACAATATTTCTTTATAGCATTTATAAATATATCATACAATACTGTTTCCTGTTATGTCATATACCAATATGGCATTGTACAACAAGCATAATGCCATCTGATTCTTACAAAAGCGAATCATTTAAACAAGTCAGTAAAATAAACGGTAGTACCCGCTTTTAGGCATACAGATTGTAAAACTGAAGTTCACTTTTCTTTGATCGGTTTTGCGTAGCAACAGAGAAGTATAAATCAAACAGGAATCAAAATGGCTAAATATGCAAGAAATCGTTATTCACAGTGACATGGCTACATAGAATGCATTATTCTATGCATATTCTTTCCGTTGGTTGAATTTCAAGATAAAAAGCACTTGTTTTCTACAGGTTCACAAAACAGCATAATAACAAGAACAATCAAGGAGAATGTAATGTAAGCGTTAGTTGAGATTAACAAACTATGGTCCAATGCTTATGTCCACTGAAGAGTATTTCCAAATCCAAACAATGGTTACAGAAACCATTTCCCATCTTTCCTAACACAGAGAAAAAGTCTTGCCTGCTTTCCAAGAAACCAATTCTTTGTAACAACAATCTTTCTTTTCAATTAACGTCCATAGGAGTATCACATGTAGTCCATCTTTTATAGCCAAATGTAATGTCACTACAAAAGAAAGCAAATTGGACGATAGTCACATGTATTAGCATCTATAAAGCTGTAATGGCATGAAGATATCTATATAAATCAGGGGTTTAAAATTTTTTTCCTTAACAGTCTCAGGTATCAACCAGAAGAAGTTGCTGATGACCCATTTACTGATGATTTTCGAGGTCTATTGGCAAAAGAAGATTGGTGGTTACCGCTGGGGCTGTTGCTGGTTCCATTCATAGTACTGGAAATGTGAGGAAACTGTGGATGAGGAGACTGCACTGGAGTACTGGGGCTAGGCAAACAAGAAGAGGTGGAGGGAATACCTCCTGCTGGGCTGTTGGCCTTGTCACTCCCAGAGTCACTTTCCAGTTCTCCAGCATTTGTCAGTCCATCTCTCTGATGACTGATCTTCATTCTTTTACAAGTAGGTCGAACTCTGTATTTCAAAGGAAGTGGACCATTCTACAAAGTCAAAAGGAAAAAAATTACTCTTAATTATTTAAATATAATTTACCATCATAATCTAACAACAGACATGCTACTTACCCTTCTCCAGGTATAAATGTAGGCAATATCCATTAGTGTATAATAATCTTTTAAAGGTTCCTCCTCATACATGACATCAATCTAGTGAAAAATATTTTTATTAAGTAACAAAAGAACAAAGGTAAATCTACATTTTTTGTCATTTAAATATAATCCAAAAGTGCTTTAAAAAGCATATTCTCCAAATATTTTAACAAAGAAAGACTCCTTCTGAAACTTCAAATGAGGAAAAAAATATTTCTAGAGAGTGTTAAGGGATTTGTTTTCATAGCATAAAAGAGAACACATACCAAATGTTTTAAGATAAACTTCAACTTTAGCACTAACTTAACATTTTTTCCCTATTGCTTTTTTGGGTTCAAAATTCAAAGTGAAAAATGTAATTAAAACTGTAAAATCTATATAAAATGCAAGAAGAATATAAAAGTAGGTACCTGGAAAGTATTAGGTATGTCCATTTTACTTCTGAGAAACTTTCTTAAGTGCATCACAGTCATTGCTGCTGGGCATCGTAAATATCTTTTATCATTCACCTAAAAGTACATTTAGAAAAGTAACTTTTTTCAGTTACTTTCAGATATGAAGTTTCAATTTGATTGCTTTAATATGATAAAAGATACTAGTATCAAACAAAATTGGAGGTGACCAACCTCTCAACTAATTTGAGTTTACTATCATTATAAATACTAAATGAACAGATTCCTAATATAATAAGTAAACTTCAAATATACCAAAGTATTAACTGTAAACTATTAATTTTGTGAGACTAACAATCATACATAAAATAAATTCTAATTATTAAATATCACATGCAGACTTTTTTTTTTTTTTTTTGAGACGGAGTCTTGCTCTGTCGCCCGGGCCGGAGTGCAATGGCCGGCCGGATCTCAGCTCACTGCAAGCTCCACCTCCAGGGTTTATGCCATTCTCCCGCCTCAGCCTCCGGAGTAGCTGGGACTACAGGCGCCCGCCACCTCGCCCGGCTAGTTTTTTGTATTTTTAGTAGAGACGGGGTTTCACCGTGTTAGCCAGGATGGTCTCGATCTCCTGACCTCGTGATCCACCCGTCTCGGCCTCCCAAAGTGCTGGGATTACAGGCTTGAGCCACCGCGCCCGGCCGACTTTCTTAAACATTAAACATGACCATTTTCTTCTATTTAACTGCCAAATATTCTAAAGGGCAACACAATCCCTGATAAAATCTGGAATCCAAACGATGTTTCTTCTATGTTTTTGTAACATGAAACATACCTCCTCCTTAGATTTCTCTTTGTCTTTGTTTACTTTCCGATCCAATCTAAGAAACAGAAAATTTATTAGTGAAATAATCTAATAAAACATTACCATAAAATAGATTGCCTAAAGATTTTACCTGTTCTGGTCAAAGAATTCAATGGATAAGCTTATTATCTCATCATCAGTTATAATTCTCTTATCTTCATCTGCAACCTCTCCTCTATCTTCATTAGAGCCATTGGCAGCTATAATGATATAGTGAAATGTAATTTTTAAAAATTAGATATCTAATATATTTTATATATAAGAGGATGGAAGTGGTTAAGTCAATTTCAATACATTTTAATTCCTAGATAAGCTCTCCCCCCAAATAAAATGTCTTCCCTCCCCTAAAAGGTTTACCATCAGCAGAAGGATGAGCTGCATAAAAATCCCTTCTTCTCTTCATTTCATCTGAATGGGGAAAAAAAGATGTAAACCTTTGGCATAACACAAAGAACTAATGAATAATCTCTTTAAATTCATTTTCTAAGCAAGTTACTCACTTTTGAAAAGCCCTGGAACTAATTTGTATACAATATCTTGAAGAGTTTTATCTGACCTGAAAAAGAATTAAAATAGAAAACTATGAATTAAGATAGCAAGAACTAAAAATGTTCATATGTTTCTGCAGTCTTTTTTCATGCTATAGTATTTTACTTTACTGTGATGCTGTCTATAACTACATTGATAAGATAAAAATTAACAGAGAATAAAAGTTCTCTGTATATAGCACTTTTTAAATCAGTAGAAAAATATTTTATATTCACTAATAAATTCTTCACATTTGCTAAATCAAGAGAAGTGTGCCTTTCAAGTTACTAAATTAAGCTAATATGAATAGAGAATGAAGAGGAAAGACTGGAAGCCCTTTTAAATATTTATTCTTGCCTGTCATGAAGTCCATAAAGCAATGCAAAAAAGGTTAACTAATTCAGTTTTTCAAGGACAGTTAGGAAAAAAAAATCTTAAAATCACTTAACTACTACTAAACTTTGTCTAAACTTGGTCACCATTAACACAGCAAGAAATTAAATGGCTACCCTCCACAAAGCACACACATATTAGGTATGTATTCAAGAGTAAATTTTCTGTGAAGAAATAAAGAGGGTAGCCTTCAGTAAATTATACAACTTCAATAACAACTACAAACAAGGAATATAAACAGTTTCCTACCTTATATTCAGTAGTGGTCTGGTTTTGTGAACTTGGACATCACAAATAGGACAATACTTGCTGGTCTCCAGGTAACGAACAATACACGTTTTACAGACTAGAAGAAGAACATGTAAAGTTTTTTTTATGTTTAGAAATGAGTGGATAAAGCATTGGTGTCAGAAACCGAGAACTAGTAAAAACAAGGTGGTAAATGCCGAAAAGCATTTCCAACTAAATAAACTAATTCATACCCTGAGAACACATACACTGCATGCTTGTAATACAATACATATTAACAAAAAGTCATTACATGCAAAAGAAGAAAATGACTTCACTTTGTACCAACATTCCCACAGATTGCAGGAATCATTAACAGTTTTCAAATTTCAGGTCGAACTGTAAAATACACATGATACAAAAGAGAACTAAAGCTCGGTACTTACAGGAATGTAGACATTCTATTATGGTTGTGGCATCAATGAAGTACCCTCCACAAAGCACACACATCAGGTGGGGATTTAGCTCAGTGATCTTGATTCTCGTTGTTCGATGCATTTCTGCTTGATAAAAAATCCTGCAAGACACAGAAATAATAGCCATAATTCACAGAACAAGAACGGAGATCATCTAGTAATCACACACCCTGAAACACTGAATTCAGAAAACCCATTTAACACTGTACAGCTGGGCTGTCCCAACGTTTCTACAGAAGGAATTTATACATCAGATCGGAATCACTTCTACCAAACTGATGAAAAAGGATCCAACTAACGTTACTTCTGGTCTTTGAGATCAATCCTGTAGGGAGAAGAAAAGGTCTGGGGTGGGGGCTGGGAGCTGAGCGTATTAGGGTCTCTTTCTTCCATTTGTCCTCCAGCCCAGCAGCCCCAAGGCTGCTGCAGACGCCACACAATCCCCGGGGATATTTACCAACCACTAGGGCTTGTTCCAGCTCTCCAAATTTATTATAAAACTTCCTCAAGAATCTACAAGCGAAAATCCCGGGGTTCCGGTTGTTTTAGACGGTTCCAGCAAGCAGAACCTCGCACGTTTTTACGCGACGCGCAGGGAAAACAATTCTGCCCTCCCTGCATCCCTGGCATTTCCGGAGCCTGGTGCCGGGGCCGCAGGAGGAGCACCTCCAGTCGGCCTGGGCCGGGGCCTGAGCGCGGCGGAC
>NW_012119932.1:4323377-4326845 GCF_000951035.1 Colobus angolensis palliatus
CCCACGAGGCCACGGCGCTGGGGAGCGGGGACTAGGGACCAAGTCCTGGGCGGCGGGGACCCGGGAACCTGCGGCAGCACCCGCGAAAGGAAAATGCAAACCGCACTCCCGGCCATTTCGGACACTCCGGGAGCCTCTTTCCACGTCGACTTGGTGCGCAGAGCTGGTTTCAGATCTCGACTCCCTCGGTCTGTCCTGTCTGCAATCACTAGGTCAGAAATTTCACGAAGGGATTTTTTGAGAATTGCCAACTGTGCACTTAGCCCGAAACCGTCAGGGCTCAAATTGCAGAGATGTTTATTGAACCGAACCTCTTTAAAACTTCTTTCTCTAATGTGACGCTCTCCTGTAGATCAAATGAGCGATACAAAGTTTTGGAAAGGCTGAAAACTGTTTTACAAGAAGAGGAGGGGGCAAAGCCCAGTGTTTTATTTGAACAAACTATGCTGGGGGCAAGAAAAAGTACTTTAATCAGTACGATAGTGACAACGTGTACAGAACCATGTGACCAGCCCATTCCCAACGCTAAATCAACAGCTTGTCAACCCAGAGCAGCGACAGAAGAGAAAAACAAATGTAAACCCCCCCATACGATGAAATGATATTCCCAACAGGTATCTCTATTACAGGAAAGTCACAATGGGGACCTGTCAGCAACAATACACCAGCCGACAGTCAGGGAAGTCAATTACTTCGTGTAGTATTCTTAAAAAATACACTTCAACCCCCCTCCTTCATTCATTTCAGAACCTGATATAAGACTAAGCTTTCAGACCTCACTGAAGTACACTCTTAAATCTTCCTTGAATGGAAATCCAGGACCTTTTGAAACTTGCAGTAAGATGTACCTGCGTTTTTAATTCCTAAGGTGTATTAATGCAGTAAAGGGAAACACCAATCAATACAGCTCAATGGCTGAAATTAAGAGCTAACCTCAAGAAAATGGTAAAAAACAAAACAAAGCCTCTCTTATGAAAGTGACCACAGTGGCAACTGGTGACCTCTACCAGAAAACTTCTGGTGTGACTCCTCAGTTATCTTTGGATTACTTGGAGAATACTGTCAACATGTTAACATAAATCTAAGCGGGGCATAGAGGAGTTGCAGGTAGAGCAATGTCCCTAAAGAGCAGCAATATTTAAATCAAACTGTACTTGGTAAATTAAAGAACAGCCTTCTTGGTGCTTAAAGAAAATTCTCCTTTTGAAACCACAGGATCTTTCCTAGAAAGATAGTGAGGTAATACTTCTGTTTGCCTGTGAAAGCATACTGCACTAAAAAACCACTGATCACAAAGTTCATGAAGGGGCTCCAATAAAAATAGCTGCCTTTATTTCTCCTCTACCTTGCAGAAAACCAACGCCACACAAACACAAGTATTAACAAGGAGAACAATCAAACCTCAATGGAGGGTTATCTACCGGTTTGCTTTGAGCATTTAAGTCACATGTACTTGACCAAAAGTCTTTCAAATTCATCTTCAGTCTTAATTCACACAATTCCTCTACCTCAGTTCAGAAACAATCCTGTGACCATTTATGATGCTAATAAATATCACTGTTACTTATATAAAAGTCCTTTATGTTTTTATACCATTTGAAAGTAGTGGCAACCTAAGGAAGACTTCCAAAGTGTTTGACGTGCTTGATAAGATTTAAGAAACAATCTCTTCCACCACAGAAGTGAAAACCTTCCAAGTTCCAACCCAGAAAGTGCCAGTTAAGCAAGGAAAAATGCACCAAACATATTATGGTAAAAATACTCAACCGTTAAAACTTGCCATTGTAACACACTCAGTTGGGGCTGTCAGTTTTTAGGTGGAGGCCTAATACCAGGAATGTCAAAATGAAGGAAAACAGAAGCAAGTTCTTGTGTTAACCATCAACTTGCCTATTGCAACCTAAGAAATGCAAATGAACTCCATAGCCCCAGTTGGGGTTCACAGCCCAACATAAGCATGGGTAAAGTTGGGGTTAATTTGACTCCTGGGGAGAAATTTGCCTATCTGCACACTTAACATACATCCAAGAAATTAGTGATAGAGTATTAATCGACTTATGTATAGTTAAATGCTTAATTTTCTTACAAAAGCTTTAAGTGTATACATGCATACACAGTGACTTGTAACATTTACTAGGCTTAAGACTCACACAAGTAGGTTATTTCAAACACTTCTGACTACACTCTGGGGTAGATGTATGGAATTAACTCAAATCTAAAAAATTATAATTTTGTTTACAAAATCAACCCCAGGGATTTCTGATCAGTCTACTTAAAACTCAAATGTTAACATATAGAGTCTCATAACTTGTTATATACTGTCAATAATTTGCATCCTTAAGTATCAACTCTTTCGTGGAGCTCATAATGTGTTTCCAGAACATGGGAGTTAAGGTTCCTATAAAATATACGTTGAACTACTCATAATGTTGTACACACCAGCAACCTACACTTGCATTTGGATAAATATGCTCGGAATTTTGCCCACATTAAGGGAAGGGGTTAATACATGCTTCTCTTTCATATATTGAACCGTGACCACTAAGCCCACTAAATCCTTTTACTGCAATTGGTAATGATCAAAGTCTCTCTACTTGTTTACTTCCAATTATTAACTGTAAATCTCTGGGAAAAAGATCATGCCATATCGCTGTCAAGCCCAAGTGACTGCGTAAACATATGCAATCAACTTTTTAGTGCTCCTTTCTAAAGCATCCCTTTGCCAAATGACCTATGCTGACATTTAGCAAAACCTATAAAAGGTAGTGGACTGGAGTCATGATGCTGAGTGCATCCCTTCTACGTAGAAGTCGAGAGAAAAGTTGCCGTCTCCAAAAGGGGAAAAAAGAAAAAGGAGAGAAAGAAGTAGTGAGAAAGGAAGCCTCCAGCAAGGCTAACGTCCAGTCACCATCTTCACTCCACAAAAAGCTCCAAATTTGAAATGCCCACTTCCCACGGAGCACCTCCCAAGTGATGTTTAGAGCACTTATCCAAGACTCCCAACACACACCACCTTGAAAACTTTAGCATTTTAAACACAAATGCAGGAGACCTTGGAAACAACTGGGAACCGCCATCTTACCAGCCATCCAATCTCACACAAGTGTCCCCCCAACTTAAGTTAATAACATTTTTGTCGGGGCTCTCTCCAGCCTAACACCCACCTTGGCGGGTTGGCCGCCTCCCACGCAACCCGTCCCTATAAAATGGGGGCGTTCTCTGGGGGCTGGAGCCCCTCCAGAGCCCTTTCTTCGGGAGAGGAGGGAAGCCACTTGACCCAAGCAGCTCCCGATTTCAGGAACCCGTCCCCGTTTCATCCAAATCTACCTCTCAACAAAGGGTGCTGCGGCCGGGAGAGCCGCCGAGGCTGGAAATACGACTGCTCCTCTTGGGGGCCATGTGCGTCGCGAAGGTGCGGAGGGGCGCCCGGGGTAGCGGGGAACTAAAACGTGGGGCCGCGCGCGGCGC
>NW_012119932.1:4328353-4332488 GCF_000951035.1 Colobus angolensis palliatus
GACCCGGGGGGATTGCATCCTTTCCTCCTTGTTTAACTTTAATCCTGAGAAAAGGCTATCGTTAAAAGTTCACACTACTTCTATCTAGCTTCACACAAAGTAATAATTAACACACGAATTCAGACCCAAACAAAATATCATCACTCTTTGTGGAAAACAACACCTTATTTATTCAGGGTGTAATACTGTCTACTTCCTTTCAGGAGACTTGAAAAAGATCAAAATAGGATAAATGGACAGCTAGTCCTAAACGATTCAATACTTGGGCAGTATCTTTCCCTCTTAACCCTTTCACACGTGTTTTTTAAAGTGTCAAAATTGATGAATGGTATAAATTCAAAAGGAAAATTCTTTTCTACTGAAAAGAACATCCAGCTCGCACAAACGGTGGTTCAGCTCAAGGCAAGGCGTTTCTGGTTTTCCTCTGCACTCGGGCGGATCCTTAACTTCCCCAAGTTACAACTGAGTTGCTCTTTCCAGGCTTTTCGAAGCATCTTTAAGTTTCCCCACCAAGTCCTAAAAGACGTGTATACAATACCACGTTTTGAGGATAAAACATGGAAAGAAGTATCCAAGTTCAAGAAAGATGCAAGAAAAAAAGTCAGGACACACCTTCCAAACAAGTTTAAAATTCAACAAGATTTTAACCTTTGACAAACTACTATCGGTGAAAAGAAGCGTTTCCTCAGAAACATCTCATGTTCAAATCGGTTATTTGCCCTCACACTGAAACATGATTTCTAACCGAATCCTTAACCGCCCAGGTACATCTGAATTTTCTCAAGTTATCTAACAAAGATTATGCTGTATATACATTTTCTGAAAGTTTAAAGTTTGATTCACAGTTACATTAAAACGGTTCTGCGGAAGATGCCTTTGAAAAATTCAATTTCACTTAAATTTCCAGTAATGATCTTCATTTTTTAAAAGCTATGAAATAAATTCGTTGCCATATCCACTAATCAGTGTAGTTTTGAATTTCCCCAGTCTTAAATGGGCAATAAAAACAGTTTTAGAATGTTATGTATACTTCCCCCTTTATAAAAAGTCATTAAAACCACTGTTTCAAAATCCAATTTTGACAGTTTAATTCAATTTCTGAAAGCAAAGACATTTTCAAAGCCATGTCTTAATTTTGCTTCATCTTATTGGACCAAACTCATCATGAAGAAATTTACACTAACACTACAGAAGTTTATTTTAACCAGCAAGAACAGCAAATACAGACCAATTCTCTATTAATAACATCTTCATTTCAACAGTGAAGCCTATGTTAAAATACTACTTTTGATGCCCCTTTCCCATTAAATCCTTAACCAGTCTTCATTATCTGCTGACAGATGGTTAGATTAATTTTATTTTGAACTGTCCAAGAGTATAACTCTCAAGTAAACATTTATAAAAAGACAGGCATATTTATAGATCCTAATACTGTACCTGTAATTGTTCCATGCTGCAACTAAAACTAATCTCTGGGTAGGATGGGGAATCAGTATTCTAGGGCAGGGAAAAAAAACACGCAACAAAAAACGCTGTTTATTTAAATCAATGAAATTATAAATTTCATTACACATTTCATTATTGGGTAAGACTTATCTATAAATACCTGTATACTTAAGGTCACCAAATATGCAGGTCTGTGCATCTTATGAAGCTGATTGGTCTAAAATAACACAACAAACACAAAACAGCCTTTAACTCTGTGTTTTAAGAAGTTCCCTGAATCCGCCCTAGAGAAGTTGGTTAAACTTTACCTTTATCTGATACTCCAAGCGCCAAGAAACATCCGTTATATGAGGGAGAGATCTACCTATGCTGAAAGATGCAATGGTAACTTTGTGCATAGTCTCTACAGAAGAACTTCTCAGTTATTTATATTTACTAAGAATGGCTCTACTTTCCACCCCCAACTCCATTTTAATCCATTCTGAATTTAAACCATTGTTAAACTTTACTTTTAAATTCTGAATGGTAAAAGAACATTTGAAAATCATCTCAATAAACTTTATCTTTAAAAACATTAGCTTAACTTCAACTGTTTGACGTGCCCTTTGGCTCTTTTTCTTTGGGTCAAGATCCCGAAGATCTTGTTTCACACCAACACTCTCCATTCATACCTGCAAGTGAAAAGTGCCTCAGCTTGACACCTTACACAGTACCTACCTTCCCAGTAGGATTTCTAGGGAATTCTTATTATTCTGGAGAGGAAAAAGAGAGAAAAAAAACAGATCTTTACAAATAGAGTAAAAGAAAAATAGTCACTGTTAATTAAAAATTTTAAAGTAACCTGATATTCCGTGCAAAACAGTTCTATTCGCTCTCTGTCAAATTTACAGTCTTCTAGATAAGTGCTAGAAGAAAAGAAAAAAGCCAAAGTTCTGTCTCCATTTTTAAAACTGAAATTGAAATCATAAAGGTAGTATTTGAAAATAAATGGATATTTAAATAAATCCTGTACCTTAGAGTTGACTTGTCAGCTCGGTGCTTTCCTGCCTCTAGTATGTAAGTTGCAGCTGCTGCATGACAATGTTTTAAAACCACTGGGTCGATATGTTTCAAGTCTGGATGATCTAAAATAAATTAACTTCCAGTGATGCCTATGATAATAAATTCTTTATAGTCATGTTCCTAAAAAGAATATTTTAATTTGGGTTTAAAAACCCTTTAATAAGATTTAAAACAATTTCAACTATAAGGACAGTCATAATTATAAGTAAATGAGATGAGCAACAAGGTCAAGTGAAAATAAAAAGAACACATCAAGAACTCTACTATTACTGGTTTCAATTAACTTATTTTGCCTTAATATTTTTTACTATTAAAAAATATTATAGCCCCCAAAGAAAATATTACAATGCAATGGTCATTCTAACACGAGTAAATTCAAAGGAAAAACAAGATAAATATTTTACATGGTGTCAATTTTAGAATAAACTTCCGTCGTAAAAATGACGAGCTTAGGGTAACTGGCTCCATGAACAACACATCAAGGGGGTAGAAGGTAAGGCATGAATTCAGAATATAAAATACAAATTTCAAAATTATAGTAGTACTTTCAGGGTTTGACAGTCATCCTTTTTTTTTTTTTTGAAATTAACCCAGGTGGTGGTTACTATTTTCGTTTGAAGAACTTCCACTTTCATACTTTTTGTACAAGTGTTTAGTTCATGAAACTACAGAAAAAAAACCAAAAATTTGAATTGTTGGGATATTTATATTTAAGAAAATCATCTAAAAGCTATCTGTCTTAAAATATGTCTTCAATCCAGACTGACACTGCACCTCCGCAGTCACTGACCAGATCGCTTAAAAGACACTCGCATCCTGGTAACTGGGGCGGAACAAAGTATTGTGCATCATAGTTTAAGGTTCTAGGTGTAGAACCTGAGTAAAACATGCTGAACTTGAGCGCTGGAGTGATCACAGCAACTTGAGGTATGCTCTAAGTTGGCAAATGTCAACACTATCTGACGTAGTAATTACTTCGGAAACAGACCCTTTTAAACCTTTGCTAGCCTAGCCCTGGAAGCTTGAATTGCAGGGAGCTCCCCAGATGAAGTCCAACTGTCAAAACAGCCGCAGCCTCAGACGAGGCTAAACACCTTAGATGTTTAGGCCACAAGCAAGATTTGAATACGGGCTTTACAAAAGAACAAAGAGACTGGGAAGGAAACCGGGCCAGGAACGTGGAGCTGGCTCTATGAAGGTGCCAAGTGGGGCCAAAACAATGCTCAGGGTCTGCTCCGAGTCCTAGCAGAGCCACGTCCCCAACACTCCGTCCGGAGCGAAGGGCAAAGCCCGGAGACTTCCTCTTCCCGGGGCTTTCCCCTTCTCGCTCCGCCGGCTCCTCTTCTCCGAGCGCCCCTCCACCCCGGCGGATCCAGCTCCGAGCCGAGCCGAGCGGCTTACCTAACACGGCCTCGTCCGCCTGGGCGTCCAGCAGGCTCTGGAAAGCCGCCCGGAGGAGAAGCGTGAAGGCGTTGGAGTCGAAGGAGCCGGGATCCGCCAGCATCTGGAAGCCTTTCTGCACAGACTCGGAGAGCTCCATTGTGAGCGCGCCGTGACCTTCGACACGCACACCACGTGACACGCGCCGCGCGCTCAGCTGATGCGGCCGCGCGCGCACGCGGCTCGG